>NW_025335268.1:105519484-105544253 GCF_004798865.1 Varanus komodoensis | reverse complement strand
AAAACAAAAATTCATGGACTCCACCTCTTAGCAACAGAAATATGCGGTACAATTACTGTGAGATTGAAGGAGCTGCTCCCTGCAAGGCAATTGAAAATGTACTGTGAAATGCTACAGCTCAAAGGACTTGAAATGCTACCAAGAGCTGTTCTTTCACTGCTCTGTTCTCATTGCAAAAAGGTGACCATGGGTCAAAATCAGTGCTTGGATAAACCAAAGCTTTCCAGCTGTTGAAATACTTAAGGCCTACCAGGTTTTTACATGATGTCATGGCAATGCAGTTATTACTAGTCTGCCATCAGATCTACTCATAGCTGCTGTGGTTTGTATTCAAGAGGACTGAATAATTGAAACAATCCATCTGCTCTGTGTTCTCCTCTGTCTCTGGCAATAGTGCGATTGCTTGCTGCCTTGTACTGTTTGCTGGTGATATCATACTTATCAAGCAGCCACTTACCCTCTGGATGTCTGGAGAAATGTGTTGTGCTTTTAACGACAGAATGTAGGTAGCTGAAACAATCCACCTGTTCTGGGCATTTCTGTTTCCACCATCACCTGATGAGACCTGATATTTGTCAGAGATTATCAGTCCTGCACAAGTCACTGACAGTCTTTGTGCATGTTGCATGAAACTGATGGTGTTCTAATTTGACCTGAGTCACAGATCTTTCAAGTAATTGACCCATTCAAATTTCTGTTAGAAGATGACATTTGCCTATTGTCATGTTCACTTTAAGGCCTGCGGTAGGTATAAACCTTAATTATTTTTCCACAAGACAGAATAGGCCATAGAGGGAAAATCATATTATTTGCATTGATCATTTTGGTGAACTCTGGGACACTAATCTGCTCCCTCTGTTCATGCCTTTCAGTTTGGTTGCCACCTCAGCATTAATACTAGTAAATGAATACAAAGAAGGAGTGAAGAAAAAGGAAATATGGTGTACACTATAATACTACTGTGAAAAACACTGCTAGGGGGAAGGGGGAGAAAGCAAAATTACAAAGCCAAGCAATTTAACTATATCCAAGCTTGGTGTGCCACTAAAGAATGGTTGTTCTTGCAAAGGAATTGTCAAATATTTTACAGCTAGAACTTTGCATTAAAATTGCATGGATTATTTTACTGAAGGGAAGACTAGTGTGTCGACTAATATAAATACTGTACATTTATCTAAAATAACAGGCTGCCCATTAACTAATTTCACGCTCTTCTTTGCTATTGCAGCAATAGGAGAATAGGGTATTATTTATTCATGTTACTCATTTATAGCCTGCTTTTCAAGATAAAAATCTTTAAAAGCTTACAATAGGATTAATTAAAACAATAGTTAAAGCAATTAAAAGGAACATCATGCACCATTACAAAAATTTTAAACCAGAATGAGGAGTTAGTGGAGAGTCTCATAAGAAGCCACTTGCAACAAAAAGGCCTTCCTAGCACTTGACAAAAGTGGCAGGAAAGGGGCCTTGCCAGAGATCACTGGGCGAAGAGTTTTATAGCCACAGTGCTGCCACTTAAATGGCCCAATTCTTGGCACCAATCCTGACTAAGATTGGTCCAGAAAGGAGGACCTCTGAAGCTGATATTTGGGCTTGGGCAGGTTGATATAGAGCAAGACTGGATGTGGCCTCTTAAGGTAACTTGTCCTAGGCCATTTAGGGCTTTAAATTTCAGTATCAGCAGTTTAAATTTAATCTGAAAACAGACTTTACAATTGTTGTAGGATCTATGTGAGACCAACTGACTGTGCCAGCATCCTAGCAGCTAAATTCTGGCCATTCCTAGTTTTCAAACTGTTTTAACTGGAGAGCCCACTGCAGTAGTACAACATTTTGGATAAAGTGGTGGAATAGAACTCTAATAAACAAACAAAAATAAATAAATGCAACTAGTCATGAATAACTGAGGCTGGGCGCACCTTTTCTGGACAGAATTAACACTTGATAAGCCAACTGACAAAGGTAAAAGCACTACTGGACAGCAACACATATCATTCCATGTAGTACTGAGCCCAAAAGGATCTCTAAACTGAAGACTTGGCTCTTCATTGGGAGTACAAACCCATCTAGAACAAGTTGTATATCTTAATCCAGATTGGAAAAATCCAAATCAGGAACACCTCTGTCTTTTCTAAAAACTAATGCTTGGTTACAATCAAATCACATTGCTTTATTTATATGGATATGCATATAAATCCTGTATTTACACACTAGAGTATATCATACTCCTTTTGAATGGCTGGTCTTCATTTCAAAGGAAGTACTTGGGTGTATCCATAATTTTCAGCTCTGTAGGTCCCAGATGTAGTTTCAATCAACCCATACTATGAATAGTTTCCTTTGAAGAATTTATATCTAGAAATCTCTGTAGACCAGTGAATTGTATCAATGTCTTTATTTCTCTGATGGTAATTTTAGTTGGAGCCCCTTTTCTGGCTTTCTTCTTACTGGTTCTCTTTATTTCTTGTTTCTCTTTCAGAGACAGCTAGGAACTCTTGTACTGTATGAGTATCTATGAAATGCCTACACTAAACATGGCAGTCAGAATTCTCGCATATCAGTAGTGATTCTACCATGCATTTTTTCACTTTTGTACCTGAATCTTCTTTACCATCTACAAAACTCAGCCTACGCTAAGCAAAGAACAGACTATTCTATTGCATAGATTTGTCTACTTTGAAGGACTTCTTACAACATCTTCTATGTTCCTTCCTAACCCTTCATTCAATTCCTCACCTTCCTTACGGGAAGCTCTGTGACTTTGCACATGTGAATAAGTTAAAAGTGTAATGCTGAATTACAGCATGAAAGAATGAGGAGAAATTTCACAGAGCTGCTCAGCAAGGGAGGCAAATCTAACAACATAAAATGATGTAGTTAGTCATGTACTGTTCCATGCACTCAAGCTCACTTTACAGATGCAGGTCATACTGTTTCAGAAAGTCACGACAATCTTGTGGCAAAAGAACATATTTTAAAACTAAATTGTACCATGAAAATGAACACAATTTTGATCAGGCATTGTATTCTGTGAAAATTACCAAGCCAAATAGTACTTTTTTTCTTTTAAATAAAATCCCCAAACTTTCTTCTAGTCATAGAATTGTTCAGCATAAACTAGTGAAAGTATTGCAATTTTTACATGCATACTAATCATCTAATTTTAAAAGTGAACATAATGTACAGATCTGGAAGAAAAATGGGATTTTAAAATATGACAAATTAAATGGTAACAAGAGGAAACATTTTTTACGCATCTGATGTTAAAAGGCAATGCAGAAGTTTGACTCATAGTTTGTCTGCTGACTGATTATTAACACAAGTATACAAGAAGGCAAAGAGTAAAGAAATTACTGTTGCATCTTTCATCTCTTCGATGAGTAACAATGGAGAAAGGGCACCAGATTGGTAAAACAATGGCTTTATGTGCTGTACTGTGTACAGGAAGATGAGTGGAAGAATTAATAAGTCAGAAGAGTGACTTTATTTTAGGATAATTGGCACTGAAAAATATCAGAAACAATACAGTGTAACATTTTGTCAGCAGTGGGATTTAATTATCCTCCATTCATTATATCCATGTGTCAACAAAAGGGCAGAAAACAAACCCTTAAAACAAGACAACAAAAGTAATTCTACAGAGTAATTGTGGAATGATGGAAAAAAGAGAGAATAATACAGTTATGTGTCTTATAGAAATATATTTTAATATTCTAGGTGAAAATGTAGGATTGCATCATGTGAAAGGAGAGAGAGAACCTATGATGAAGCACCAACTAGCAATTAATCCATTGCACACACTAACAGAATGTGTCCTCTGTAACATCACAGGAAAGCAACATCAGAGGGTTTTTTGCCAGCCAAATCCAAAATGAGACCCAGTGTGCTGCACTGGAGCGCCAGGAGAGTTGGTCTGGGACTCAGGAGATCTAGGTACTAATCTGTAGTTGGCCATGAAGCTCACTGCGTGACTTTGGATCCATCCCTGACTCTCAGCCTAAATTAACACACAGGGTTGTGGAGGCAAAATAACTAGGAAAATGCTGTGGGGATAAAATAGCTAGCAGGGTCAAGTAAGCCACCTTGAAAAATTGTGAGAAATTCCTTCTGGGAAAAGTCGTAAAGAAACATGTAAAAGAGAGCCAACACTTTGCTAATAAGCCTAACTGTTTGTCCTCTGGCTTTACTTTGAGAGGAATAATGGAAGGGAGCAGAGGCTACATGCTGCCCACAGGATGCAGATGGTATGTGGCCTCTGGCATAGAGGGTTGCTTGGGATCCTACCAATACTATGATTCCATCGCAGGCTTTATTTCATGTCCTGCGTTCTACTCCATTCAAAACAAGGGGTTCAAATTCCCATCCTTCTGTGTATGCATTGATTTTGATGAAAAAATCAGAACATGTACATGAAAACACTCCTGACCTGTCCAACATCTTGCTGCAGTAAGACTTTTCACAATTTCACTATGAAAGATTTCTCTGCTGTGCAAGTGGTTTCATGGGTAAGTTTTTGGTTACATTAATATTGTAGAATAAACATGAAGATGTAATAGATTTGAATTAAGTTCAGCCTTTGATTCTCAAGAGAAACAGTTTCATGGTAGCCTTTAAAAAACTGTAGATAATATCAGAATGAATCCAATATTATTGCTAAAGCTACTGCTCACTTCCTGATCACACAATAATCTTGTGCCTTAAATTACAGAACCAAGGCATTAGAAAAGACTTTGGAGGTTATCCAGCCCATTGCTCAATACAGAGTGCAGCTACTACAGCAACTGCTTAAATACCTTTAGGGATGCATCCCAATACCTTCCAGGGCAGTATGTTCCGTTGTTGAACAGCTCTTATGCTTAGGAGGTTTCTCCTACCATGTTTCCTCAAAAATAAGACCGGGTCTTATATTAATTTTTGCTCCAAAAGATGCACTAGGGCTTATTTTCAGGAGGTATCTTATTTTTTTCTTACAAAAGCCATAAGATTCTTGCCCTGAAAGTCTTCCATGATTCCTTTCTTGTACTCAGAGGAATAGCTCTTTCTTTTTGCATCCATGCATTAAGTTTGTCTGTTACAACACTACACATTGACGTTATTTGTGCATTGTGTCTATATGTGAGATTCTGGGGCAGCATCAGGGCTCCCTCTTCTGGCCAGAGACCAGAGACCACAGTCAATCACAGCCCCAGTACTAACTCAGAACCTCACACTGTACTCTGATTGGTCATTCATCAAGAAGTTCCTTGCATTCATCTGTTTACATAGGCATTTACCTCTCGTCCAAAGGCACCTGCTTCAGTATTTACAAATACTTAATTATAATGTATATTATCATTTATTTTAAGTACTAATGTCAATAATATTGTTTATTTATATTTAATTATATATTAGCATTATTATTTTATGATTAAATACACCTATCATGTGTTACAATGAACGTATTACTGTGTTTCCCCATCTGTCTGGCTGGTGATCTTAACTAGGGCTTATTTTCTGGTTAGGTCTTATTTTCGGGGAAACATGGTAATAGTTATCTGAATTCAGTTTATCTGCTATTTCTGCCCACTGGTTTGCTGGAATTTCTACATTTTGGCTGTAGTTTTGTCCCTCTAAGAAAGAGAGAACAAGCCTCCTATGTTTCGACCCAACTGCCTTTTAGATATTGCTTTAATATCTCTCCTTAATTTTCTTGTTGCCAAGTAAACATGCCAAACCCATTTTCCTGCTCATTGCTCAACCTGTTCAGTTGTAGGATTTGGTTTCTTAAACTCACCATACTGGTCCCCATCCCTCTGGATATACTTCAATTTGTCAGTGTCTTTCTTAAATTATGGTACCAAGGACTGGATACCATATTTTAGATGCTGCCTGAAGCACAGAATGTGTTGTGAGGTTTGCACTAATTGTTGGTAAGATAAATGCCTGGGATCAGTGGACTAAGGACACATGAAATACTTAAAGTTAATAGAACTTGACAGACAGATGAGCATAAACTCCACCCAGATTAGAAGGGGAGGACAAGTCCATGATAAGATTTCTTTTTCTTCACAAGAGAAAGATGTTTGAGGCGGGTATCAATATTATATATGAACTTAGCATATATGTTTGCCTGCCATCATGGATAGTAAGGTCTACTATCTGTAATGAACTGAGAAGGCCCCAGACAGACTGTAACTCTGTTCAAGCCACCTCAGCTCTATCATGGCATCACTTCTGAGATTTAGAAATTATCCATAGACCACTTGAATTAACTTATCTAGATAATGCCTTGCTGCCACACTCAGGTCTTGTCCTCCTCTCCTGATATCATACATAAGCAAGAGACAGAGACCACCCATAACTAAACTGTGATAAATCTATGTTCCTTGAGGAGGCTCTCTAACTTTCAGATGCTAAATTAGATTGGGAAATTGTAGCTCTTAATTAATGTAAACTCCAATATATGCTATGCTAGGTTATGTACTTCCTTCTGGATAGGTTGGCTATACGTTGAAGCATATCAATGCACAGTACTTCTCTTCTGTATGTTCCTTCAAACTGCACATGACAGAAAAATGTTGCAACTCAGGCAGAGTACTAGGTAGGTGTCATGTAAGGGAATCCCATGTTATTGGCAGTGCCTGCAAACCACCGGCTGACTTGTCAAGTGAAGCCTACATTAACCCCTGCCCTTTTTTTCACAAGGGAAAAAAAACCTACACTTATTATTTATTTATTTAGAAAATTTCTATTCCGCCCCATTCACCGAAGCCTCGGGGTGGCTCACAAAACATTAAAATATAATACATTAAGTCTTGTGACCTAGACCACAAGAGCTGGCATAAGCTGATTCTGAGCTGCTACAGAAGCACAAACTTTTTCTAATTTCATTTCTTCCCATGTATAAATGAGCTGCTAAATTGCCTTTGAAGACATGTTCAGCTGCTCATAATGTTAAGCCTGCTTAGGCATCCAGGAACACATTTTCAGACAATGGTTAGCTTGTGCCATGGCTGCAAGATCATTAAGCTGTCTGAACCACCTTATTTAGAAAAAAATGTTCCTGTTATGAACAATTTGGCAATGGTAGAAAAGGGCTGGGAAGGAATAAGCATTTTGGATAAACTTTCAAGTTATGCTGCTATAGTAAAATTGAGCGTTGCAATCAAATCTGACATCTTAGCTGATCTGCAGCACTCATAGAGTGGTGGAATGTTTTAATGTCCTGAAGAATTTGAAAGAATGGTGTAGCAAGTATTATGCCTGTTAACCTTGTTCCAAGCTGTGTCCATTATGCTTCATGGAAAAAGGTTTGAATATGAAAGGCAGTCTTCGGGTACTAGGATAGGGTTATTTTGTTTTGCAGAATTCTTCATCTCTCTCCACTGGATGCTAGCACAGTGGCATCAAACTGAAGCAGGCTCCCAAACACTTTGATAAATACAGGTTTTCTCACTATAGGACACGTGGTTGGTGGAGCCAAAAATATGTATTTGTGACTTTTCTATTCCGCCTTTTCCTCCAAAGAATCCAAGGCACCATAGAAGAATCTTCTCCATTTTATTTTCATAAAAATCAAGTGAGTGAACCAAAATCACCCAGAAGGCTTCACAGGCGAATAGGTATTTGAATCCAAATCTTCTCAGTTCCAGCCCAGCATTCTAACCACTAGACCATATGGACGCAATAAGCTCTTACACAGTAGCATCTTCAGGCCAAGGCAGCTCTAAAAATTGAAGGTTGCGGGGGGAGAGAAGGAACAAATTGGTTTGGGGTGGGAGAAGCCCTCTTTCTCACATTGGAATCTTCACTGATTTCAGACAGTAACAACCAACACTCCAGGTTGAGTATGGACTCGAAGTGGGCTATCACTGAACTGAGGGCTGTTGTTGAAACCGATTGCTGCATTGTATGAACCCAGCCATGCTAACAAACCCAGACATGCTAATGAACACACCAAGGTTTGTTAGCCACAAATAACCCACAGTTTGCAACTCAACAAAGACCAGTTTCTCTTCATGGGTTGTTTGTGGTCAATAAACCATGGCTTGTTAGTGTATTCAAACAACACAACAGCCTGTGTTTCAACAACATTTACTCAACCTATAATGAAGCTTGAGTGTGAGTCATCATGTTGTGTGAACCCAGTCACAACTCACACTGTTTTTCTGAGTAAGACGGGAAGAGCAGATGACGGTGCATTTATTCTGTCTTGTCCTCTTCCAGAACCAGCAATGTCTAAAGGACATCAGGCAGCAGCCCACAGCCAGATACATTATGTGAGCTTGTGCTTTGTGTGTGACTGATAAGGGATTTGCTTAGCAAACAAACCAGTTTGTGCCATTTTTTCAACCCATCAGACATGACTTTCATAGCAAGAACACCAGCCACTGTGTTCATTGCTATAGCTAAACAGAATCTATGTGATTGGGAAACTGGCCTGAAGAAAAAACTAAGGGGTATTTTCTGCATTTCAAATTTATACTAATTAGGTTGAAACATTAATAAAATGTCTGACAATACCTTATGCAGTGTGCTTTACATATTGAGCAGGCATCAGGCACAGAATCCCCAAAATTCAAATAATGCAGCACATCTAGGAGGCCATGAAGATGGCAGGACACCAACAATTCAAAGGATGGGAGCTCAATGCTTTATGTCTATTTTCACTTTTATCATTTTATTATTTATTTTTATTGGATAGTTTTAGTCAGCTCTAAGTCAGTTTGGAGGCAAGGCAAAGTAAAGATTGCTTCGTTCTTCTGTGCTGTCAGCAAACTTGAGGGTATTAATGAAGCAGTGTCAGAACTGTAATCAGGCAAAGAATGGATTACATGGGCAAGGGGTGCTCAAACAAAGTTTCTCCAGTGCTATTTGCAACAACTTTATACCTCCCCATAGCAGGAGCTCTCTGGGTGGTTTACAACAGTCCCTAGAAACAAGACAATGGGGTACAATAAAAATACCACACAATCAAAGCAAAGAAGCATTAAGCCAGTGTGGTATAGTGGTTAGAGCATGGCACTTGAACTCAGGAGATCTGGGTTCTAGTTTCTGCTCAGCCATGGAGCCAACCAGGTGACTTGGGGCCAGTCACAGTCTCTCAGCCCAATCTACCTCACAAGGTTGTTGTGGAAAGACTAAGGCAATAGGAGGAGGATGTATGCTACTTTGAGTTTTCAAAAGAAAAGGCTAGAATATAAAACTAATAAATAAATAATTTTTAAAAAGCCAAACGTAAAGAATGATTCTGTAAAACAAAAGCACTTGGGATGAATAGCTCACTCAAACCATATACATCTTTAAAACCCTGGCATAAAGGACTGTCTTAACCTGCAGCTGATAAGATGACAGTGTTGGCACCAGGTGATGCCACAGTGGGTAGGTTGCCCCATAGAAGGGGGAGGCACCACCACAGAGAAAGCCCTTCCTCTTGTTGCTACCCCCCTCCAATGGTTCCCTTGGAATTGGCACTCAGAGTAAGGCCCCAGAGGTTGAATATAGTCTGAATAGATGGGGGTTGGAGAGGTGCTCTGACAGGTCCAAAGCCAGGTTCAAACAAGCACCTTGAATTGTCATGGAAGCATATAGGCAGCCAATGCAAGAGAGCCAGAATTGGTCTGACGTGTTTGGTTTCATTTAATAATCTGGCTGCCACATTCTTCCTGAACTGCAGCATCTGAACAGTCTTCAAGGGCAGCCTCAGAAAAGCAGGGGAAACTTCCCTCTGCTACTGCTGGAGTAACAACAAATGTGAGAAAAAAGCAAGGATGGGCCTTGGGAACAGGCAGGCAAGTGAGCAAAGCATGTGTACGATATGTTGATGGTGCTTAGGGGTTCAGGTCCTGCTCTGCTCCCCACAACATCATCGACAAGGCCCAAATCAGGCTTGAAACTGAATTCAAAAGGGCTGAGTGCTTTCCAGTTTGGAAAAATAGTTCAGGTTTTAGAGCCCAAGTCCAAACTAGACTAGCAGGAGTTTGCACTTCATCATTGGTTTCATGTATGGGCCAGGGTCATATGCTTAAAAAGGAGGAGGAAGTGGAGAAACTGGTCCAGAATTAGCCATGAGTAAACAGTTGCGAAACAAAATGAGATGAGATTAAATTAAATGAAGAGAAGTGTAACAAGTGAAAAAGGAACGAAAAAGAAGAAGAGGAGATAAGAGAGGGGAGATGAGGGAGAACAACAGAAGCAAAACCAAACAAACACAGAAAAGGTGAATAAGGGACATTCTGATCCAGCCTGAAAATGTTGCTCCTATGCTAAAAGAACATTGTCAACATGCGATGCTGCCAAATTCGTTAATTTACCTCGCACTGTTCTAAGAAGATGACAAACGTGTTATACCAAAATATAAGTTCATGCAACTAGAATCATGAACTTGCTTGAAATTAAGGCTTGCTATAGGTCAAGATAAATGAAAGATGTGGAATAATTTCTAAGCATAAATAAACATTGCATAATTTGTGTTTAAAACACAGCCTGACACTGCCTTAAAACTGAAGTAAACTTATCTGGTTACTTGGCATTTTTGTAGGGTTTCCTCATTTCATTTTCAGCTTTATTCAGCAAACATATTTGTAATGGTTCTGAGACAGCATTGCAGGGTACACAGATTCTAAGGAACTGAAAAATGGATGGCCTAATGTGGTGCATTTTTATTTGTCAGCTCCCCAAAACAAGTAAATTGATCACAAGTAATTTAACAAGCAGTGAATAGTAGCTCTGCGAAGTATAGATTAAAACAAGTTTGCTGTACTCTTAACCAATGATGGCCTACATTTTGACTTCCAAGATGGTAGATTAAAGCTACACATATGAACACAAACATGCTTTTGCGTGTACACAGAAATCACAAACCTGCTCTTCCACACATATGCACACACATGTATGTACACAGGTGCAAATTATTTCCTCCAGCCCCCAATCTTAGGAAGGAGGGATTGGTAGATCTAAACCTCTTCTCCATATGTGCTGAGATTACATATTTGCTTTTTGGTTGTGCTGGCAAGCAGGTAGCATGGGGAATGCATTTCCATCATGGAACAAGCTGCACAAGGACAACCATTCCTGTGTATCCTTTTCTCCAGATGAATTGACTGAATCTGCTAGGGAAAGGGCACACAGTATTTCTCACACATCCTGTTTCCCAACAAAATTGGGCTTCCAGCCTTCCAAACATCAGAAGAAGAGCCATGCCGGATCAGGCCAAGGGTTCATTCCATCCAGCATTCTGTTCACACAGTGGGCAGCCAGGTGCCTGTGGGAAACTAACAAGTATAACATAAGTGCAATTGCATTCAGTTTGATACTAGTTTTTGTATGCCAAACCAAATCTCTTCCAAATATATACAATTCGTTTGTTTTGAAAAGGCCAAAATCCAGTGCTACATTTATTTATGTATTTAAGTATTGCATGTTTATACCACCCAATAGCTGAAGCGCTCTGGATGACTCACAACAATGTAAAACATAAAATACAGCATAACAATTTAAACACTTGAAGTAAGACTTAGCAGTAGTACAAAGTTTCAAAATACAATAAAGAATTTAAAACAGCTTGAACTAACATTCCTGGCAGCATTCCTAGAAAAAAGCTTCTTCGCCAGTGTCAGAAAGAATACAATATAGATGCTGGGTAAGCCTCCTTGAAAAGTTCATTCCATAACAAAAGAAGTCTTCTTCCTCACTGCCACCCACCTGACTTCCCTTGGCAGGGCTTTCTCATGGAAGGTATATATGAGAGGATACAATCTGGACCCAAGCTTTTTAGGGCTTTGGATGTTAATACCAGCACTTCCAACTGGGCCTAGGCATAGACTTGCAGCCACTGCAGATGGTACTGACCTAATATGATCACATTGTTTTCAAAGACATCCTCACATAAAATGCACTGTGGTTTCCAACCAAGAGTTTACCAGAGCATGGATAACTGTAACTCGGCAATCTCTGTTCAGATGAGGACAAAGTTGGAAATCATCAGTCGAAGCAGATGATCCATGCAACTGAGACCACCTGTGCATCTAGCGACACTGCTGGATCCAGAAGCACCCCAAAACTATCTTTAGGGGCAGTGCAACCCTCTCCTGAACAGGTTGGATATCACTCAGGCAGGCAGCTGAACCCTCCACTAACAGCATCCCCATTTTGTCTGTACTGAGTCTTGGACAATGGCCATGCTCAGACAGTGATTTAGAACAGTCACTGCCCCCTGTGAACTTGATGAAATAGAAAGGCAAAGCTAAGTATTGATGACACTTCAGCCTACACCTCTGAGTAACCTCCCCCATTGGATTCATGCAGATGTTAAACAGAATGGGGGATAAAACTGAGCTTTTGGGACCCCATAGCATAACTGCCAAGACACAGAGCCATATTCCCCAGCATGAACTTCTGGAATCAGCTGCCCAAGTAGGAGTGGAACCTCTGCAATACAGTGTCTCCAATTTCCAATCTATACAGCCTATCTAGGAGGATATAATCATAGCTGATAATATCAAAAGCCACCAAGAAGTCAAAAAGAATCAAAGGTCATAGCAAAGGTCATCTAACAGCTCAACTGAGGCAGTTTATATTCCTAAACCAGGCCTGAATCCTGACTGAAAGGGTTCTACATGAATGGGCTTCTGCTACTGCAACACAAATTTTCCCTCCTGTCCTCAATAGCCTCCCATGTGAACACAGCCATACGTAGCCCTGTCCTCCATGAATTTGTCACATGTGCTTTTTAAAGGATCCAAATCAGTGGCCATTGCTGAGGCAGCCATGCAACCCTTAACAATGCTACACAGAGAGTGAAGGGCTCTTGCTCACTGGACTACAGTTGATCCAGCAGTCTGCGGTGGAAAGGTGAAAATCACTGAATATTTGGCAGACAGACTTTCTGTGAGTGCATGACATGTGAGTTTATTACTACAGCTTGTATCTAACAGTGTTATTTTACCGGAAAAACTGAGACTTCTGGTAGAACTCATCACCTCTCTCTGCTGTGGTACTCCAAATCTGCTCTGGGGGAAGGACCTTCTGGAGAAGCTTCGGAGGACATGTGGTATGTGTGAAGCTGTCAGGAGGACAGAAAGTAAAATTTCTCTTGCAGCAGCAGAAGCTCAAACATTGACACTGGCTTTTGCTCTAAGAGCTTTCCTCTTACCAAAATAGAAACTGGAATAAATCTGGGTTAGTGCACAAAAGTCAAACTGATTTTCAGACTACTACGCTCCCTTTGAGCCAGTGTAACAGGTTTTTTTTAAAGACATAGACTGTTTCTAGACTGATTTTGTAATGAAGTTTGGACACAATCCTACACATGTGTAGACAGAAAAAAAGTTAACCATGCTGGCTAAAGAATACTAGGGGCTGACTAAAAATGCATAGGAGTGTGCCTTTATTATTTTTTTCATAGCTAAATGTTTTTCACTGGTAAAATTAAAACACCACTTTTCTTTTGAACTAAAGGTTGGTATTTGTTGTATGCTTCATAATTTAACATACCCACTTTGGCAGTGAGGTCAGAAAGCCTTTGAATTCATATAATTATATGAGGCACAATATTCAGCCATATAACATTTGGTTGGAAACAAATGTGACTAAAATACTTTAATTGGAAATAATATTGAGTTAATTTTCTGTGTGATGCTGGAACAGAAAAAATAAAAGTGTGTTTACACTGTAATTAATAGGTTAACTGGCACTTGTTGAGAAGTTATGTGTTATGAGGTTATGCCAATAAAAATTGCTAGCAAGTAGTCACTTTAAAAAGCACCAAGTATTGTGGGTTCAGGTGCAAAGAGAGAATAATTACCAAGAGTACTGATTTCCAAAAAAGAATGGACACAAATGGTTTATAGCTAAGCAGGGACTACCCAGGCAAGAGAAAAAGGAGATGCCATCCCAGTAAATTCTTTTGCTTGGTTCATACATTCCCAGAATGTCATGCTTGCCAGAACACTGTAACAGATGGCATAAGTAGTATCTACTTGTGAGGGGAACCCTGACACAGGTCACCATACCCAGGTTGCTGGGACCAAGGGAGCTACAACACTAGTGAGTCGGCATTTCATGCAATTTGTTTTTCCTAGGCTTGCCTCTCTTATATTTTATCCAAGGTCCTGTAGACAGCCTCTGACCAGCGTGGGACATATATAGTTCCCCTTGCCACTGCAAAGGACAACCACACCTGTGCTACTCTAACATGCTGCATGACTGGCAGGGATATTTGTATCAAGTGAAATGATATAAATGCTAAGTCAACAAAAATAACAGTCCAAGTCATTACACAGACACTGCCAAGACAAGTTTTTCTAGCCTTGCCTGAGAGGTAATTGTTCTAGCTTGAGCAGACCTAAATGGAACCTGCAGGCTTCTCGTTATAATTCTTCTGGTCCAGGCAAGTACAAAAGAATACCACTTCAGTGAGATGCCGCTTCATCACTCCTCCATCAATGTGGTGTGGGTAGCAAAGTATAAGAGGGAGTGTTTTTGCCTACTTTTCCATATCATTTCCTAATTTTAGAGCACAAGTTCAGTGGCTGTAAACCTACTTGCTTTGGGATCGGAATGTGTAACAAGCTAAAATGAAGAAAATAATGGCTGTCTGGAAAATTGGCCATTATGTTGTAGTCCCTTTGTTATTAAGGGCTTTTCTACTCAGTTGTCTCAGTGGTAGTCTCTCCACATGCAGCAAAGAAATTCCTCCAAATACTAAATTTCCTGGAAAGACCTTCATATTTTCTTGTAGAAGGCCTCTTCATAGTGGGACCTTCACATTGACCAAATAGTGCAGTTAACACTTTCACCTGAGCAATGTAAAAAGTATAAAAGGCTGGTCAAGGAACTTGTTAAGAGTCATCAACAGAACTCCAGGTACCATTATTTTAGGTGCACCATCTGGATCTTGAAGTCAGTTTCTGTCCTGGCAAGGTATTGTATCTCAGGTTTTTTGATGTGAGATGGCAGCAGTGAACAGTAGGAATCCAGTTGTAGCCCATTGCTTCCATCTATGAGAGGAGGCATAATCAGACAGCTGGATAAGGTAGGGGGCTAAGTTCAGGGACAGGCCATCACTCAAGCCACTTGTTCCACAGTCTGAACAACTGTTCATTATAAAGAGCATGGACAGAAGTTAATTGCTAATGGGAAACACTCAGCAGTGTCTAAGAAACACAGAAAGGAAATGATGCTGCTTCAACTCTAGCACATACTATGGAACTTTCTGTTCAGAACCGAAAACCAGCAAATAAGTGGAACTGGCTATGATGGCAATATGAACAGTGTGTCAATGTGTCCACTGTAGAAAGGATACTTCCACATTCACTCAGAAGTCCGCAATTTAATATGTAGGCAGCTGGAGTATGTCACTGCCAGCTTCAACAAATACTCTTGCAGAAGAGTACTGGTGCCTAAGGAGCAAAGGGATAGTGTTCATATGGAAGTCTTTCACACCCGTGCTTTGGGATCTTCTGTTGGGCTGCCTTATAGCTGTAAGGCTGCTACACATCCAAGGGCTTTCATCCACATGCAAGCATCTGGACTGTTTATACAGCTTGGATCCAATATTGCTGTTCCAGCAGCAGAAGAGAGGGTGTTGGTGGATCAAGTTACCCCTTCTTCATGGAGCCCCATGTTCACTATCCAGTTCTGCTCTAAAGACTTGGTGGATTCTTTAGAATGTAGTTCTAGGGCACACACGGACTAGAATGAGAAGGCAGAAAAGTCCCATTCTGGGAGGCAAATCATGTTGGATTTAACCCTATATATCCCATTTAAAGAATAAGGACTTGTAAAAATTCTTTCAAATGTACAAGGAAAAGGAAAACCACACAACAAAACCAAACTTTCAATGTTCTCCTCTTGGTAAATGCATTACCTTTGCACCTGTTTGAACTAATGCCCATGCACAATCTTGTGCTGGGAGTCAGGAGACCTTGACACAGCTGTAGAACTGGACACATAGTGAAGCACTAATGTACCTAATTTCCAAGACACTCTTAAACTTGCATTTTTTTCTTAGAAGCAGAGTCGCTAGTATACCACTAATATGTATGGAATGAAGAGATGAAACTATTCCTTTATTTTATTTGCTACAATAGACTAATTGGCTAGGGTTGGTCCTTACAAGAACTTCCTAGAGGCTCTTAGTCCAAGTAATGCAAAAGCAGAACTTCTTTCTAGTTGATGCCTACAATGCAATGCTTGCACCACTCTATTCAGCTTTATCTTGCCTCAGTCTGGATCTGGATTACGTTGCCCCTGCTATTTTCATCATTTTGCTACTGGTTGATACTTGAACTTGCCTTGCCTGGAACTTTTGTGTCTTAATTATGTCCTGAAACTCTCCTGAGGTATAACACTCTTTTCCCCACCTTTCATAACACACTTCAAACTGCTCACTTGGTTTTTGATACAGTTTACACTTTGACCCAGATATACTCTTTCTTGAAATAAAGTTCAACAGTCTCATCACATACTATAATGGACATGTATCCAATTGCCAAAATTGTCAACATGTCATTTCATTTGTGAAAACGGGTCTTCAGATCTGTGTAAAAATTACTTCAGCTCATTACTGAACCACAGTAAACTCCTTATGGAGACATGGTGTCTGCTAGTATCACTGTCTAAGTAAAGGCTTTGCTGGGTTTGAAATAGATTGATTTTTAAAAAGCTTGAACAGCAAAGTCTTTGAAACATCACCTCAAAAATAGGTCAGACTCTAACTGCTTAGGTATTGGTACAAAGCCTGGATGCATTTTCTCATGCGTTCACTTCTCTGGGAGCTCCCATGGATCATTTTTCTTTGCAAGAAAGAAAGAAAGAGAGAGAGAGAGAGAGAGAGTAAACACATGCCTATAAAACTTTAGAGTTACTAGCCAATTTTATTCTTTTATGAAAGTCTCACCTGTGGCACAGTTCTATACATGTTTATGCAGAAGTCCCATGCAGTTCACTGCCTTTACTACCACTTAAATACATATAGGATTGATTGTTGTCTTGATTTACCTAAAAGACTGAACACTTTACCATAATTCCCTTTATTTTTATCTTGCTGGAGTATAACTTTAGGTACCAGTCTTTCTGATTCATACATGTTTTACATCCTTTAAAATTATTACTTCTCAATATCTTCTTGATTCACATACTTACATTAAACAATCAGATTAAACTCAGTGCAAATTGCTAATCTTCATTTGCATGTTAATAGAATTCTGTATTGTTTAGATTTGGAGCTAAGCAATACAAAACACCAGCTAATTAGAGGGCATGCGACAGCACAGTAATTCCACACAGCCTGACAAAGGAGAAAGAAGAATTCGGATCCAGAGCCCTGACTGCCAGGCCTTAGCATCTATGGATAAAATAAATATTAAGAAGATTGTAATCACTAACTATACAGTAGCAGACTTTTGGGATAATTCAGTACAATCAATAGAAGGGCATTCTTAGGCAGACATTACTGCAACTTTTGAATCAAATAACTTGGACAATTTAGCATTATTGCTAAGTTTACCTGAGTATAATGCATTTAAGTAGCAGTATTTTGCAGAGTTAAATGATAATCAAATTATAGGGAGAATACAAAATATTAGAATTAGAGGATAAACGGGAAAATATTAATTACATTCCAGGTCCAGAGTCCCACAGATATGCCATTAGGCCAACTGATTTACATGGATGGATTTCCATGTAGGCAAATTTTCAAGGCAATCCTTGAGGGTGAAGAGTGTGTTCTGTTTGTTAAGAATAGGGGCTCCTGTGCTGTATGAAATCATAGCATTGCACTGACACAAGGCGGTATGCAACTGTTCATCAGGATTAGCACTAACAATGTTGCTCTAGAGTAAACCAGCATCTGCACAACACAGATAAATTTGCTGGGACAACAGGAGAAGCTGGTGACTTTCCAGCAATATTTGTAAGTGAGTATATAGCACTTTTAATACAACTTAGTTTGTGTAATGAAATTACAGCAGAACATACCCATTCTTAAAGGTTATGAGGTGCTATTAGAAACTAGGCAAATAGCAGCTACTTCAAAAAAGTCTAGTTTCATTTCCTATCAAATCTTTTCACTATTTTCCACTTTGTGGGAAAGCACCAGACCATATTGAACAAATTTCTTTGTTTATGTTTCTACAGGTGTTGTCAGAATTCTTACATACAAGCGATCTCTAGCTACATTGTAATTAATTATGTAAGCACACTCAACACATGCTTGAGTACAAAGTTCTTAAGTAATGTCAAAATAATTTGTCTGAACCAATGGATGCAACATTCCATTTTGTGTGTGTTATTTGTATGATGCGAATGTTCATTGTACTGCAGCAAAGTACATTGATTCCTTTCACATCTTTCCTTTCAACCATGATCTACCTTTATAGTTTAGGGTGCTTAGTTTTAAACTTCTATTTTCCACTGCTACCTAAGAACAGTCTGCAGAATTTCTAGAATCTAGAGACTGTGCTTCAAGCATCTTACATCTTTTTTTTTCAGATTTTTAACGGCATTGCACCAAGATTCCAAATCCAAAGAACAATAAGAATTCAGCATATACAAGGCTGCTCATATACAAGGGGGGAAAGTGTAAAGAGCATCTTCATGTAAAGACAGATTTTTTAAAAATCATTTTTCCAGCATAGTAAGTCTATTACTCACACTTGTTTTTCTATCACTAACAACGTCAGATCATCAACATGAGCAGAAGTGACTCGGGAGGGGAAACCATTGAAGACAGACAGCCAGACAGCCAAACAGACAGACCCTGTTGGAAGCTTTGGTCATTCACATATTCTGAACTCATTCCAACAATATTTCATAATATAACAACACAGAATATTTTCAGTCTCCTTGTAAGATACTAAACATTTGATAATAACTATAGCAAAACAAACTTCCTCCATTTCCCTGACCAGGTACTCAAGTTCAATAGAACATGATTTAGTCTTATTTTTTTTCTTTAAATTTTCTTAGGCTCCAGCCCAAAGCATAGTTACTGGGGAAGTAATACTCACTAAACTCAGTGGATCTTGCTTCTAAGTAAACCTGTTTAGTACTTTACTGCTACCTTATAATGGTCTTTTAAAAATGTAAAATATATGGATTTATATTAAGACTTTTATTGTACAAAAGTACAACAATTCTGTAAGGAGGTTCTGTAATGAGATTTCTATGGATGGATATATTCCTGATACTTTGCACATGCACTTTCCCCTCCTTTTCTTGGAGATAATAAAGCGAACACCTCCTTAGACGTCTTAGTAGTGTCCCGAGCATGAAGTGCCATGCTGATTTAGAGTCAACTGACAATTGCCAAAGCATATGCGGGTTAAGGCTGTTCAAAATATCTTCGACACAGAAAAAATGAAAGCAGTTATCCCCCTTATATGAATGTTTGTCTGAGCAGTAGTATTTTATTATTATATTCCAACTTTTTTCCTCTTGCATGGAATCCACTTGCATAGAATGCCCCTCCACTCCATTTTATCTTCAGAATGAAAACCCTGGGAGAAGGGTTGGGCTGAGATTGATTGACTGACCCAAAGTTATCCAGGAGCTTTTTTACTGGTGTACACTAGAACCTGGATCTCCCAGGTCCCCAGTCTAACACTCTGACCACTACACCACACTGGCTCTTATATAAACAGAACTGAGAAATAAGCCGTTATTTCTTGTAGAAAATGTAGACAGGAATAACAAATAAGCCATTACTGCAATTGAATAAGCAATACAAAAAGGGCTGAACATTACACTTTATTGCTAATTTTTACACAATAATTGCTAAATGGTATCTAAAACCAAGGATGTGCATAGTGGAATTTCAGGACAGAAAATGTTCCCTCTGTACACTCTTTTCTATATTGCAGGTTACAAATTGACCTAGAGCAAGGAGAATAATAATAATAATAATAATAATAATAATAATAATAATAATATAGAAATTTGGAAGGCTGATCCTCCTTCTAGTTATATTTGCTAAATTAAGGTTCTGTCGTCATAGTGTTGCAAGAATAAAAATGGTATTTGTTTTCGGTATTTGCTGCATAATCCACTGTTCCTGGACAGCTCAAGAGAACAATTTCTTTTATTTAAACAGACAACTATTTGCTTTTCCTTTTCTACAGAGTGCAGCTGGGCCTACCTGGCTAAGATGACAAACTCATGTTTGTTCTATAGATGTAATCAATATATAGCATTAATGTTATGGACTGGAGAAAGGTACTCGAGCGTAGACAGAGGGTGATGAAGTCCTTATGGGACTACATGATGACAAGCTGTTAGAATCAAGCTCAGAAAAGATGAGACTGATGTCTTAAATCTCAGTTTTAAGGGGGCACTGTTCATCTAAAGAAAGACATGCATCTTATGTTTGGTTTTTTCTTTTAAGCACCATACCCTAATGACAATGAATTCTCAGATACTACCCATAATTTGCAAATATTACCACTGTATCTTAAGTAGCACAAAGTTGGGATTGTTCTGTGGCCTAACGCTTGGGCATATTCCTTCTGCTTTCCCTCGACCTTTTTATTTTTAAGCCATGAATTTCTCCAGAAATACTGAAGCATTTTAGGGGCTCTATCAAAGTTTCCCAGAATATTCCCTTTCTTCATTCAAGTATGTGATTAATTTAGATTCACATGTGTTTTTATTGCAATTGTCTATCTTAGGCATGGTGAAATGTGGGATAGCAGGGGCATTCCATTAGTCTTGCTAACACCCCCACCATCACCACAACAAAATATTCTCCCTTTTCCATACCTTTTCAAGCCTGCAAGCAGGGGCTCTCTTTTTTGAACTGATTATATTTAAGCCACTTGGGGAGCTCTTTTAACTGAAAACCAGCATTAAAAATACTGAAAAATGAAACCATTTCCCCACCAAGGCTTTTTGTATTTTTTTTCCTAAAATGCTCAGTTTATTAGTGATCCATCCAAATGGCAACAAAAGGAGTTCCAAAATCAAGGTGAGGGTTTGGTTAGTTAGAAAACTGTATGAATGATTTAGTTGAAAGCGACTCAGATCACAAATCACTGTGGTAGCAGTAGAAAATGAGACACACCATAAATCTTGCAAATGCTGAATAAATGGCAGGATGGGTATGTGCGCAAAAAAGGGATGGTCTCAAAGACAATTCCAAGACTCCGTGCCCGATAGATAAGGAAAATAAATTTTCCTCTAACAGTGACTTGTATCACTGCTGTTTCCTCTGTCTTGTTTGGATTTCCCCCTTCCTTTTGTTTCATTGCATTTCATCTTGTTTTGTTCTGCTTTTGGTTAAGGAATCTTTTTCTCTCACACATAAGAACTGCCCTAGAAACATTTTTGAGCCTTGCCTTAAGGTTTGCTTTAAATCTTTTTCCCTTCAGTGACTTTAACTTTCTGCCAGGATATTGATGCCTGATCCATCACCTGGAGCTCATTTCTCAGGACTGAACCAGACATCATTGTGTCCAAGCCCAAGCTAGGCTTTCCGATCAAGTGTTCCTGGTCTTTTCCTGCTGTATCCTGCTTCAGACTCTTTAGCAATGGTCATAATCAGCCATTTTAAACATCCTGGTGCAAAAAACAAAAAAAAAGAAAAAGAAAAAAAACAGGAAAAGAGAGAGATGGAACCACATTTTACATAGGTTGTGGAATAATATTAGTTCCCAAATTAGCAGAGGATTCAATGTATCTGTCTGATTATTTATTGAGGTAAAATAGAAGTCAGAATCTTGAGATCACTCAGCTGAGGAAGTGAACTTGGAAGTCTGTTCTGTCATCAGGTTCAGTTAGCATGGACCACCATTGTACTGTCATTCTTTCGTTTGTCTTCATATCTATGATAAGTTTGATCTTTATAAAAGTGAATGCAAACTCCTACTGCTCATTAAAGCTGTCAATTTTTTTCTCAGCTTCATCTGGCTCATAATTGAAATTCTTATTTTAAGAGTGTCATTTTAATGTTATTGCTAGCTATGGAACGTCTTGTGAAGATTGCAACATTAGAGTTAATTTGGCTCTACATCTCTGTTAATGGATACTGTCTGAAATATAATAAACTGTGGTACCCAGACCTCATCTGAAATAAGTCAAGGTTACTTTCCCAATTACTGCAGTTTGTTAGACAGCAGCGGACAATTGGATAACATTCCTCATGTATTTCAGATTTCAAGTGACTTATAAGGTATTTGTTACGCTGACAAAAGTGAGTTTTGTAACATGATATGTCATACTCTCTGTGTGACTATTAATTAACAATGTTTATGTACTTCACTGTGGTTTCTTACTGAGAAAAGCTCAATTAATCCTGAAGGACACAACACATCTAAGAATTCATATCAGTATATTTTAAAATGCATACTTTACATAAGATTTCATCAATATTAAGCATATTTGTATCTATGGCCTAGTGATTTCAATGCAATATAATTCTCAGTTTGTTATGCAGCCTCCAAAGACAGTATAATGATGGTGGATGCTTAATATAAAAGACATGTTCAGCCACACCGCACAGAAAATGACTTACACACTCATTGGTCTAGCAATGTTCTGCAGTTTACAAAAGAGTAATCTCTCTCCTATTATGTGAAATGACAAGGCAGTATTGATCAATTTGGCATTGGAACGTGAACTGTGCTCATTGCTTTCCCTCCATCACTATATCATCTGTCATACCATTCACAGCATGTTCCATTTGATACCCATTCATACTTTGCACACAAAAAATGTGTTATACTGATCACCTGATAATGGCTTCTTTTTTGCCCAGTAGTAATCATGCTATGTTAGCCTCATGCTTAGCCCCTAAGCCTGATGGGCCTGGTGTCACTGGGTACCAGGTGGTATGGTTATCACTGAGGACTTGGGGCTGTTCAGGTCCAGCAGATTATGATCAAGCAAAAGTCAACTTTCCTCAGAGAGGAAAGCAAAAGTCAACTTTCCTCAGGAAACACAGCAGCACAAGGAGGTCCAAGTGATGGAAGCTAGAAAAGCTTGCCTGCATGTTGCTCCAACCAACAGCAGATTGGAGCTCAGCCTTTAATGTGATTTTGTCTTCCTTTAGGCTAGTGAGCCCTGTCTTAACATAGACCAAGGCCTATGACCTTAAAGGAACATAGTCTGCTTCAAACAGCTCAAAAGAAGTTAGGGAATCCATGACATCCTTTCACAACTGGATCTTCTCTCTCCCTGGTCTACAAGGAGAAAGCCTTGGAAATGAAAGTAGCTAAATTTTACCAGAATTGGGTCACTAATAAAGGGAAATTAGGTCCTGAGTATTAGTTGGCTCCAGTTTCCAAGATACAGCTTCAGGTAAAAATTGCATCAAAATAATTCAAAACTGCAAGGGGGATGTGTGATTACGCTCCATAACTTTTCTGCAAAATGTGATATAGCAATGAGAATGGTGCCACACCAATCATTATACATTTATCTTTTTATTGATACCAATAACATAACTTTCCATTCATTTATTGGTTTTTCATGTGACATTTTCATGCTGTTTGCATGAAAAACTGACAAGCTCATCATATTTATCATCATCTGAGTCTAGAGGATCTGGAATTGGCAAGTGTGGATCCACAGAGTGGATGGAATTTTTGGATATTCCATGGTCCATTTCTTCTTTCTTGAGATCCCTTTTGGAATTGGGGGAACCATGCAAAAACAGCAGTTGCTACTATGATTGGTGGGTTCCCTCCACACCACATTGGGACTGTGAAAGGCATGGACTTTTTTTTCTTGTTTAGCCAATGATGCAGATAAGTTGGACATGTAGTGCATCAGTAATGAGGGGTCCAACTCTTGTCCTGATCCCCTATTTTGCATCCAAAATATATGTGGTATTCCTTTTGTACCACTGCCGTCATACTGCACTTTTGAGATGCAAATGTAACCCTGCCATAAATGCAGCAGAAGTTATCTGTGTTGTTTATACAGTTTCAAGGCATCTTGGCTTCTGAGGAAAAATGTCATGCAATTGTACCTTGGAAATGTTAGGCAATGACACTTTCACAAGCCACCAGATGAGACTGTATGAGGCATAGATCTGACCAGACAAATGTACCTTGCAATAATAGAACAAGAAATTGCAGTTAGGTAATAATCGTTAGTCTCAAAGTGAAGATAAATGTATACACTTCCATGTGGTACAATTTTCATTGTTTTACTGTACTTTGTTGAGAAGTTATGAGGCATCATGATCATCAGCCACCTCCCTCCCTTGTAAGCAAACATACTCGCCTGTGTATAGATCTTTATTGTGAAATATCTTGAAAACTTCAGCCAAGCAGCACCTTTACCACCTGTTTTATAATTCATCTAATCAAGATATGTAAGAATTAGCACATTTTATCTCGGAGGTCAATAATTTCCCAAAATTTGTAGACCAGTGTGATCTGTTAACTCAGGAAACACTTTGTCTGAGCACCAGGAGGTGTGATCCTAAACTGTGACACATTGTTCTACAGGTGCATTTTCTAGGTTGGCTTGCAACAAGGAGCAATAGCACACCGACACTTTCTTCATCCCGGAGACTTAGTCATTAATACAAGAGTCTCTTAGAGGGAGTCTGTATCCATTACATGTATGTCGACAGTGATGCTATTTTCTGCTTTGGATGATTCTAGGACACTTTCATCTTTCATAATGTACTGAAAGGGGAATTTGAGAAGGAGAAAGTGCTTTTTTTTAATTTATATGGGATGAAATTATATTAATAGAATGTGCACATAAGGAATGAAGATACAAACAAGATACTCAAATTTTCAAAATGTTTTACTCCAGAAATATTTAGGCAGATTGTGGC
>NW_025335268.1:105332408-105519384 GCF_004798865.1 Varanus komodoensis | reverse complement strand
GCCACAAGGGAGAAAGAGGTATCAAGTTGGTTGTCTCTGATATAAACAGTCTCTGCAGCAAAGGTGGAATAAATCACAGAAGATAAACATTACTCTGGGGTAGAACAATTTCTTTCACAAGACTGAGACACTGTAGATTTTCCGTAAATCAGTAACTTTCACGTTAACATGCAAAAATGCACTTTGAGAATACCTTGAAGAAAGATAATTTCAGTGTTTGACACTGGAAATACAACAAAGGCAATACAGGTAAGAAATAAATGAAAAGATATGCCTGCTTTTATAGAGGGCGTAAGACAAAAAAACAAGGCATGCAGCAATATTGTGCATAATTTTCTAGGCTGCTTTCATGTATTCATGTTTAACAAAAACTGGTATTGTGGTGTAATTATCTCAGCAATGGATATATGCCTGTACCTTAGCTGAAATATGTCAAGGTTACTCACCCAATTACCACTTGCAGTTTTTAGCTATTCAAAGATGATTTTACTCCAGAGTTTTTGTTCTTTAAAGCTTAAATGCTGTTCCTTATGAACTAATAGTTAAAATAAAGTTACACTTCAGTTTGACCTTATTTTAACCTCACTTGGCATATGAACAAGTTCATGGAGGCAAAGTGAGTTAAGAGGTTACTGACCCCACTCACTGGGTCTGAGAAGCACAAAGCAGTTCTTTAGAAAGAAAATCCTTCTGATATTTAGATAAAACAGACTGTAATTAAGTCACTCCTGAAGAAACCTAACCTAGACCCAGAGAATGTAAATAACTACAGACCAGTGGCCAACATCCCCTTCCTGGGGAAGGTGCTTGAGTAGGTGGTGGCTGAGCAGATCCAGCACTCCTGAATGAAACAGAATATCTGGATCCATTTCAATTAGGCTTCAGGCCTGGTTTTGGAATGGAAACTGCCTTGGTTACCCTGTGGGAGGCGGAATGAGACCCTGTTGATTCTCCTGGACTTCTCAATGCTTTTTAGTACCATTGACCATGGGATCCTTCTGGATAGGCTGGTTGGGCTAGAAATAGGAGGCACTTCATTGCAGTGGTTCTGCTCCTACTTGACCAGCCAGTTCCAAAAGTTTGTGCCGGTGGATTATTGCTCTGTGCCATGGCAATTATGCCATGTGGTACTACAGGTTTCTATTTGATCCCCTTTACTATTGAACAATGGGGGAGGTTATCCAGAGGTCTGGTCTGAAGTACCATCAATATGCAGATGAAACTCAGCTCTCCCTCTCTTTTTCATCAAATTCAGGTAAGACAGTGGCCACTCTGAATCAGTGTCTGAGCTTAGGAATGGAGTGAATGAGGGCCAACACACTGAGACTCAATCCAGACAAGACAGAGGTGCTGTTAGTGGGTGGTGGGTTCATCTGCCAGGTTGGTTGAAATTCAACCTGTTCTGGATGGGATTGCACTCCCCCTGAAGGACAAGGTTCGTAGTTCAGTGGTGTTTCTGGACTCAACATTGTCATTTGAGGCATAAACAGACACTGTGGCATGGAGTGCCTTTCATCATCTTAAGCTGATATACCAACTATGACCCTAATCTGAACAGAGAAAACCTAACTACAATTATTCATACTCTGGTAACCTCTCGTTTGAATGCACTGTATATGGGGCTGCCTTTGAAAATGACCAGGAAACTTCAACTGATAGAAAACAGGGCAGCAAGCCTGTTAATGGGGACCAGCTTACGAGAACATATTATGCCAGTTCTCTTCCAGCTGCTTTGGCTGCCAGATGAAGTCTGAGCCTGATTCTAAGTGCTAGTACTAATATTCAAAGCCGTAAATGGCTTGGGACCAAGTTATGTGAAGCTTCATCCTGTATGTACCTACCTGGACCCTGAGGTTATCTTTGAGGGTCCTTCTCCAGAAGAGTCTTCCAGAAGTAAGATGGTGGCTATCAAAAAGAGGGCCTTTTTGGTTGTGGCATCCCAATTGTAAAATAAGCTCCCCAAGGAGGTGTGCTGGTACCTGCTTTGTATTCTTTTGGCACCAGGTGAAGACCTTTTGATCCCCACAGCATGTTAACAGTTTAACTTTTAACTTTTATTTTTATTCTGTACTGCTGTTCTGTTTTTGTGCTGATTCAGCTGCAATTGCTATTGCGGTTTTGCTGTCTTAAGTTAATTTTATTTTGTCTGTGCTTTTGTCTGTGTTTTAAATTTTTCATAGCTTTAGTTAGCCACCCAGAGAGCCTTGGTTACTGGGCAGTACAAAAATGAAATGAAATGAAATGAAATGAAGAATAAATAAATAAATTTCAGCCTTACCACACAGACAAATATGGAGCAAATGGGCTTTCTTCAGACTTTTGAGGATCAACTTTTACATCAAAGTTAGTATTTCATATGATGGTTTTACAGAGACAATCAGAAATATTGTGGGAGAAATATGGTTTTATTTTGTAACTATCAATTTTCCTTTGTTAATTTAGAAAAGTTCAGCTATAACATCAGGCAAGCACATACTGCTGAGAAAGAAAACACACACCAACAAACACCCAAAAACAGGGAAGTCAAAACAGTTTGCAACTTTTCATACTATTACTTGGTTCCAAGGCAGGAGCGCCAAGTTCTCGCCATTATTGTTACCATCGCCTAAAGCAGCAGGAGGCGATGATTGGTTCTGTTTCTTAAGCAGAATGCTCTGTCCAAGCTTTACATTTCTAAATGCTCTCATTGCGGTAAATTCCCTGCAGACAGAGTAGATGCTGCCCTTTTTCTTTGCAACCCTTCCCTTCAGTCTTCTGAAGCCTTTGCCCTTAGAGAAACAGTTAAATATTTTGGTTTGAACTGACTAAAAGAAATCCTTTATTTAATAAAGTTGGGAATAAGTGTATATGTTTCTTTTCCAAGAGAAGGGTCAAATTGGAATACAAAAGCGTTTTGGACATTCATCACCAACAGAGCATGGAGCAGTATACATGGGCCTGGGACTGGTTGTTTACACAATATCTCCCCGTCCCTCTCCCTGTAAAAATTGGCTGTTCACTGCACAGGGTCTTTTTGAACTGTGCCACAATAGCTTTCACACTCTTGTTGCCTCCTTTCATGAAAATCCATGAAATCCTGTTTTTCATCATTCTTTCCTATCTCTTGTGATTGTCGGGGCTCTTATTGATTACTCCCTTCCTCCTCCTCCTCCTCCTCCTCCTCTTTCCATGCTGGTTGTGGAGGAAGAAGAGTTTGAGGCTGGACATTCAACGCTGCTTTCCCTACCATGGCCATTTGCAATATTAATGGGTTGGACTATGAGCCAGAGGGCTGCTCTTAGGAGTTGGCAGAGAACTTCAGTGCCCCCTGCCCACATTTCATGACCACTATCCTGAGAAGCAAGTGGGAAAACAAAGGTTGAGAAAGTCCTGTAAGACTGAGGACGAAGTGGTGAGTGAACCCAACTCTCTCAAGTTATGGTCTCCCCAAATAGATACTTAGCATTCAGAGCAGCAGGCAGAGGGACAGAGGTTGCAAATTAATGTTGCAGTGGAGCTATGTGGAATCCATCCCTCTTCAGTTCATAGACTTCCTTTTGTACTAGGCCCTGTCTTAGTAAGCAAACCAGGCTGAGAAATGTTGGGAATGGCCATAGGACTCACAGTGATCCATGTGTTTCTGCACCTAGTTCCCGCATCTTTTCATCCTCACGCAATATGCAATTGTCTAGGTGCAAGGGAGCTCCAAGGGGAACATTTGCCTTTCCTGTCAAGAAAGTCAGAGAAGCACATGTGCAAGTGAGCATAATCCCAAGGACTACTCCCAACATCTCCCTAGAGAAAATCCATGAAGATGAAAGATTATGAACAGGCCCTTCATGAACCCTCTACAGTGAGCAGCTTGTACTTTTCCAGTGATTTGGCCGACGAGTGGCACCAGACTGAGCTAGCCTAGCCAATAGTGATGAGAGTCACAGGCCAAAATATCTGCAGGATCACATATTGCCTAGTTCTGCCCCTGAACTACTCCCAAGCAAATGCTTTTGGAATCCTGAGAAATATAATTCTTTATTGTTACTTAAAAAATAGATTTAGGAGTATTTTTTTCATTTGGACTTCTCTTTAAGTAGACTGCTATTTATATTGTGCAGTACACTAGACCGTAAGGGATGGTCTAGATGTTCAAAACTTTGAAAATGCAAGTGCAGACAGAAAATTCTGAAGGACATTAACAGGGCAGCATCTTGGTACTGATGCAGTTAGGAGTGGCCAGAGTTGTCATAGTTACTGGCACTCACGGTGCACTTACGAGATGGGCTGTGCTATTTCTGCACTGGCTGGCCTCCAAAATTATACACTGGGGCATGTTCAAACATTCAGCATAAAAGGCACCATCCTATGTGATGAAGATTTAGCCAAGAATGACAGAAACACCAGTTGAAAATCTGAAGCATTCCTGTCCTGTCTTGAGCTCATTTCTTTCCTTTCTCCTTCCCACTGCTCAAGAGTGGAAATGCCAAGCAAATTACAAGTTATGGCAACTATGTGCATTGCTTAATAGATTAATTCTATGTTCAGCCTCTACTTGTGTGCTTAAATATAGAATCAGGGAATTAAGTCCCTATACGGATTTGAGTTTGAAATCAGCAGAGACTTGCAGCATTAAAGTTATTATTGGCCAAATGAATTGGAAAAGAAATAATTAAAAACACTTAAATATATATGTAGGTTAGGGTTAGATAGGCAGCTTTTCCTTTAGTATGTGTTACATGAACATGTTGAATCCTGGGAAGAAGGAGTGATAAGCCAAAATTCTGTTTTTTCCTTTGAGACAAGCATGATTTCTCAACCAAAGTACTATAGACTATCTTTTCTGAAAATAACATCCTTCATCAAGGTATCACAAAATGTGTTTTTTTTTTCAGAAAGAAACCTGGCATTAGCTAAGAAAAAAGAAAGAAAGAAAGAAAGAAAGAAAGAAAGAAAGAAAGAAAGAAAGAAAGATCTTAAAGCAGTATCTCAAATGAAGAGATGCAATAGCCTGAGAGACAAAACGTTTTCCAGATAAATGAGGCAGTCTAAGTAGAAGGGCAATTTCTAGCTACACAGAGTTATGACAAGTTCGAGGAAAACATGCTGGATGAAGAGATGGTGGGGTGAGGAGCAAGGGCTTGATATTGTATGCTTTCAGGTCAAAATGTTGAGAAAATCAGTGGAAATACAGAAAGGAAGAAAAGCAAACTGGAATTGGATTTGAAGAAGGAAGAAAGCTAGCAAAATGACAGAAAATGGACTGATACAATCTTCCATTCCCTGGGGCAAGAATGGCATATGGCCATACAATTATAGTGACTACCATACAGACCAGGTAGTCAAAGTGATAAATAGAACTGCAAGAAATAGTACAAGAAAGTAAAGGAAAAATAGGATTTCACTGGATAAACAGTGAAGAGTAATGATTAAACTGGCCTTAGAATGATTAGGATATAGCAGAAGGGATGCAAAGGCAGAGAACTATATCAGAAGCATTGTTATGGGTTGAAAACACCGCAAAACAGTCATTTCATGGTGGAGATCCTCAAAAGATGATTACTCTGGTTAGGCAGGACTACAAATGAGCAACAAAACTATGAAGTGACATTATAAAAGGTGAAGACCCAGTGAAGTCATTGGAATATTCTGATGAGATATATAGTGAGATGTTATGGAGTGGTGAGAACAGAGAGTGAATTAAAAAGAAAAGAAATTGAGTAATACTGACCCATATATGGTTTCCTAGAAATGTGTGCACGCACACACACGTATGATAAACTTCATTCAAACCTATAGGCAAAGAAAGGCAGAGTACAATTGCAGTTGTTGAAGGAGTTGGGCCCACTTCTCTCAATATGCAGCATTCCAAGCTACAGTGCTCAGACTTTGAAGCTGAGCTAGATGAAAGACAGAAGGGCTTGAACAAGCAAGATTAACCAAGTGGCTGGTGAGAATCAAACCACCGATGGTTCAGGGGAGGCACTATAGAAAAAGGAGGGTCAGAGGGAGATAAGAATGAATTCATCAACCCAGTTACTTGTTGTCAGGCCAAATGAGTGGACCAGTTAAGCAGCACATGACTCCCTGAGGGTGGAATCAGTCACATTTGGAGAGAGGAAGAGCAGGGGGCATTTCCCTTGGAATCAACTCCTGACATGGGCAAGGGCTAACTCCACCCATCAGAGAGATAGAAACATGCTTTGATAGATGCTAGTTGTCGCTTTGATAGATGCCACATGTCGACAACTTTATAATCACTCACTCTGTATTACAAAGCCAGCCTAGCCCATTAAAGAACTGTATTTTAGAAGCCTTTTACCTTGATGTATACAAAGGGAAAAGGGAAGAGACAGGCTTACAAAAATGACACTACATTCACCTCATTCTCACTCTCTTTCACTAACACACACTCATATAACATACAATCAGACCTATTAATAATCACAGCTATAGCTTCCTAGAATGATCCCTGTGAACTAGGGAAAATAAAAATATGCACCAGTAATTGTGGAAACCACCAGTGAAAACCTGAAGGGGCATCAATGGCCACGTATTCTCTGTGCAAATGTCAGGGTATACCAAACTGAGAAGTTTTCATAGCATAATATATGAGTTATGCAGGTAAAACTGTGACAAATAAACCTTTGGAACCCAGCAATATTTCCCAAGAAGAGTGCCTTGTACTCCTTCCTTGACTACTCCAAAGGAATTGTCAGGCCTCGTGGTTGCTGTGTACTAAAGCAAGGTTGAGGCCAGAGAAAACAGAACAGTGTCCAAGGACTTATAAGCAGGGATACTGTCCATGCAGGCATGATTAGTTTGTTCTAAGAGGCTAAAGCCAGAGACGTAGGGTTAGAGTTAGAAAAGTCATGCTCAAGGGTCATGATGCTTATGGTGCATGGACTTCCACTCCTTACAGGACAGGACGATGGGCTGGGGAACTTGTGGCCCTCTGTAGTTGAACAGCAACTCATCTCTCTCCTCTTTTGGCTCTTCCGGTCAGGGTGGGGGGAGTTGCAGGTGAAGGGAACAGTCCTACCACTGCTAGTAAGCAGGAACCCAGGCTTGATTGTAATATTCCCTTTGTAAATTCCATTGAACTTAGATAATTAGTAGCATGACTCATGAAGCACTTCTGCCGGGCAACATGTTATTTCAGTGGGAGTTTCAGGATTCTCATCTCCAATGATGCATGCCCATTATTGCTTTGACAAGTGACATGGTTACATTTTTGCAGCAAAAGGTTCAGTGTTTCAGTAAAGATGCATACTCTTAATTTGACATCAAACATTGCCTGTTACACAGGAGAAAACTGGTGCTTGCAAGGGCTTATGAAACAGATAAATGAGATTACCTGTGAGGAAGAGGATGAAAGAATGTACTTCCTGTTTCTGCAGACCTTTTCCCATCAAAGGAATAAAGTGTACTGCTGATCAAGCACATGTACCAGTTTCCTTTTGTAAAAATAGTCAAGTGTGCTTGGGTTGCAGATTTTAAAATTGCTCATTAAATTATTTAAATTAAAGAAGAAAATAAGCCCAGCAAAAACTGAATTTGTTTGCAAAGCAAGTTAAGGGAAAAAATCCTGCCACATTATTGGCAAGGGAAAATATGAAACTAGCTGGTTAGTGTAAACTTCAATTACCTGAATGCACAAAACTCACATACCCTAGTATCTTACTGTACTTCAAATAAATCTCACTGAATTCTCCGCAGTCACTTATGGTGCAGTGACAGCCAGTAGCATTAAAGCTTCAGCTCAAGCCCTGAGCACTTGATCTTGCTTTATGTCAGACTACTGATATTTATTTTAACCACTTTTATTAAGAGAAAAAATAAATAACCCCACCATGAGGAGCTGACATCATACATGTAAGTGTATTTTGAACAGATACATGGAAATATATCATATATGGTCCCAATATAAGCTGAATGAGTCACAGAGAGAGACAGAAAGAGAGAGAAAAATATAAGGTATCTCTGTGGCACGTTAAGAGAAAAACGCAGGTAGGGAAATAGCACCACCAGCAGCAGCTGGAGAAATATCATTAAATTGAGATGTACACTTGAGGTGGTGTTGGAGGCAAAATATTAAGCCAAGAAGATCTAAGCATCATACTCGTAACTGACAATCAAGGAAAGGGGCAGCATCAGAGGCCTATGAATACATGGCATTAACCAAAATATATATTGTGTCTTTAAAGATATATTGCCTAACTTATCTGCCACAAGTTACCTGCCTCCTCAGTTCTTTGGACCCAAATGGTAGACACAAATCTTTCAAAACTTACCAGTACCAGTTCCTTGCACACAAACACACAGCATTCTTGTATCTCCATCTCTTCTTGCAAATTCTTTCTCTGCCATATTTATAATCAATCATGGCTCTGCAAATCTGCCATGCCAAGAATAGTGTTAAAATATTCATTCCAAATCTATGTCTCCTAATTTCAACATTTCTCCAACAAACCTGGGGTACACATGCCTTTCTGGGCATATCTGCCATCTCTTTCTTCTAAACTCAAAGGGTCACTGCTTCTTCACCCAGTATTTCTCCAGGGGTTGGCAGGGTGGGCACTACCACCATTAAAGTTAGTGCACCACAAAGAAAGTAGGTAGAAGGCCACTCCTTTTCTTGCAGGATCCCATGTAAGAAGACGAGAAGTCTTGTACTCACATACTAAATTCTCGTGTATCAAAAAGAACTACCATACCCATCATGTCAATGCTGCAACTCATGCCTTTCCCCACACCTGTCACCTGGCTGACCCTGCACCAAACGCTTCATGGAACACAAATGCACCTTTCTTTTTTACTTCTTTTCTTATGCTCTTGTATGGCTCTTCCTCTAGGACCTGAGCTGCTGGTCGTTAGGAGGCTGAGAGCTCCAGCAGGGCCTGGAGCTGATTCTGCAAATATGGTGGTAGGTATTCTGGTTCTAGCCACTGGAACAACCCAAATTCTGACACAGCATGCTCAGTTTTGGAGTAGAGTGCATACCTCCTGCCATAGCCATGCTTTACAAATGCCCAAAGTATCTAGATGTATGCGAGTGTTTGTATATTTTCTTTCCTTTTCTTTCTCCTTTTCCTTTTACAGAAGTGCCATTCATGTTGTTTAGGCCTCCATGTTCCACTGTTACCTTCTTTCTCCAAATAATAACACATTTCAACTCTAGCAACTCAAATGCATTGTATGAAAATTTTCAAGTAAACCTGTCAAGCCAAGATAGTAACCCAAAAAAGTGAATATCTGAATGCATATCGTCACCACTACCACAACATACACACACAGTAATAATTTGTACATAATAGCATTACATTAAGATAAAACCTCCTGACTTTGAAATGCACAATGTGATATATGTGAGAGACAATATTAATGTGCGACACTTTTACTAGTGAGACAAGTAGAAAACCTAAATCACTATGGGAAATAGTTACTCCGTCATTACATTTTGTCCAAAGGACCCACAGTTCAATATAACATCACTGGAACTGACAGAGTTATCACAGTGTTAATAAAAGAGCAGTACTGAGTTTATACCTGATCCAAATCAGCTGTGAATCACATACCATAAAAGAAGGCTGAGGAGAAGGTTTGGCATAAAAGTAACTTGTAATTATGTTATTGATGTAAGTGGCAGATTTTATTTCACCTGTGAGGGAGCCCTACATGCAAATGCTATTAAAGTATATTGGGAAGAAATTTAGAGGAAAGTGCCATGTTTATTCAAAATATATGCATCAGTCACAATGCTCTGCTAGTTATACATATCCATAGATTCTGCTGGTGTCAACTAACATAAATAGAAAATACAGCATATTACTTTCCCCTGTCCCCCAAAACAAACTTAATTAGGACAATGCAATAACCTTTATTTTTTTGCAAGTTCCATAAAGAAGCGCTGGAAAAAATGCCTGGCAGACTGTTCTGACTGACTGTTCTGGAGCTCTTTGAGTAAAATAAGCACACCTCAACTGCATGGGCTAAGAACAGTGACGATTTAGAGCAAATGTAATTTTTATTACTCTGCTTTGGTAAGTTTAAAACAGACCTGTGATTTAACTGAATAATACAAAGCCCTTTCTTTGTATTGAACTCTATGCAGTAAACACCATAGACCAATCAATACATTGCACCATATTACTTTAATATTCAGTGCAATGCCCCTCATTGCTGCGGATTTCAGACCTTCAGTAGGGAAAAACGGTATTCAGAGTTTGTATATGTTAATAAAGCTAGGCAGAGCAAATCTAAGCAGTGAGCATGAACGCAATTAGAAGAATATGTTTATAGTAGAGAGAAAAATGAATCATTATATTTTAAACAATAATTAAAATATTTCAGCTTCCATATCCATTAGTTTCTTAATAAAATATGTCATAGAAAAGGCAGCAATTAACTTTTGTTGCTTACTTCTAAAGTTAAATTAAGTACGTAAACAATCTAAGCCTGCATTCCCACCCCTTATTTTGCATCTTCCCACCCAAAAGAGCATAAAGAGATTGTTCTCCAGATGAATTACATAAACTTCAGTTTGGTATGCAGCACAGAGACTTTTAGTCCTCAGCCTGAACAGTTTGGCACTTCCCACCGTTTTTCCAAAAGAAAAATGCACAAGGCAGGATGGGGGCACTGACAGTAGCACTCCGCCATCACATTTCTAGCACTGCTTTTTTGGGTTAGTTTAATGCACTCCACTTTGAAAACACTAAAACTATGTCAGCCACAAATCTTGCCATTTGCATCCTTTTACTGGAAGTGCTGAAAGCCTAATTCTTTAAGAGCTTAGTCTTTGGGCTTATCATGACCAGGCTGAGCTGAAGCAGTTCCTCAGCTAGTGCACTTTTCTAGAAGTGCTTGTGCTGTTGAATAAATGTGCTGTTATAATAAATAGCAATAAATGTGCTGTTGGAATGTGTTGTTTGTAGGAGCACTAAAGTGCCTTTCCTTAAGGAAGCGCCTCTGTTCTTTGAGGAATTCAAATTGGCATGGTACTCCGAGCAAAATAGTTTGTTTGTAGGACCACACAATCCCCAGCTAGTACACTGACCACAATTGTACTGATGTAGTGAGCATCTGTATTACCAATTGTGACTTTTTTGTGTTGAAAAGAGCACTTGCTAATATATGCCCACATCATTTAGTGACCTTTCAAAAGTATCTGTTTTAATTATTTAATATAGAAGTGGGCACATCACAGCTTGCAGGCTGCATGTAGCCCTATAGCCCTTTTTGTTGTCCTGCTGCTTTCACCATGAGTGCCACCAAATTTGGTGCAATGAGCACAGCAGCAGCAGCAAACACACACACACACACACATATTGTGATTTTGCCAGTGGTCAGAGGGAAGCAAAGGCAAAACTAAACCTACTCAGAACCTCTCTGGGTCAATGTCTAGGGCTGAAACTGACTGCTCTCTTGCTCACTGACAGCAGGAACCCCCAGGATATTAGAATGTACCTTTGGAGGGATTGCGATGATAGCGATATGTGCAAGACCAGTAACAACGGCGAGCAGGTTTTCTTTGCCACTGTCATTTTTCACCTTTTTCCCCACTTTTTTATCTATGGTGGGATCAGTTGTGCAGATTCAGTCAACACAACAACCTGCTGTGGGTAAAAACTAACCCTACATCAGCCAATGGATTCTCAGGGTGGCTTTTTCAAACAATCCAGTTACCCTGCAGGAAGTGGTCTGGGTTTGGACAGTGTAGAAACCAACCATGGCTACTTGCTCACACTGGGTTATTGCATGTGAACTAGGTCAGTATCTATAATGGCCCAGTGCACTGCAGAGAAAAGGAGATAGAGTCTATTGAGTCCTACAGTAACCCAAGCATGGGATCAGACTTGGATTTTACTAGCTAACTGGAGAAGTAATTACTTGGGCTTTACTAATTACTGGAGAAGCCTTAGGTTTGTCCCTGCCACCCCTGCCCCCTCCATGGAAAGTGGATAAGAACAGCAAGAGAAAGGTGAGCTGAAAGAAAAACTGAAAATAATAAAAGTGAATCTTCAGTTTGGGAAAATTTCTCATCTGAATCCTAGAAAAGACCAACCAACATACATATGCCAAACATTGTAAATAGAAGTACAGAACCACATGAGTATGACTGAATATAAAGCCACTCCTAGTTAGATTAGACATTATCATCTTCAACTAGTAGTTCTCTTTGCATTTTAGGTGACTCTTCCAGAATCTATTTCATGCATTATTGCACTATTCCAATATAGTCTTACATTGCTTAGCATATTATAATTTCTCTTTTGAAGTGCTGCCTTCACAATAAAAATGTCATAATGTAGCTATTATTCACAAACGACAACATATTCTGTAGACTGCACTCTCCAAACCTCACAAATAAAGCTGGAATAATGAAATGTAACACAAAGCTCATTTTAAAGAGCAATCTCAGTTAATTAAGATAGATGTGGACCGTTAACTAGGGGGCACTGTGTACTCCGAGGACTAAATACAAGGCTTGTTTAATATGTGCATCTTAAACTCCTTCGGCTCTTATCCACCAAGAAAGGGCTGCCAGGTGAGCAGATTGTCACTCCAGCCAAAGCTAATAGATTCTCCAGTGGCTTTTGTTACTGCTCATGTCATACTACTGAAATGATGAGCCTCAAAAACGGCACAACATATGTAGCTGCAACTTGTCAGCTCCAGGTAATCATACTCTTCTTGGTTTCAGAAGCAGATGCAGATGAGACTAGCAATATAAATATGCAAATTGCAATGGTCCCTTGTCAGCACCACAGTTCCTACCTCTAATGACCCTCGTAGAAAGTCTGTTTGCTCAGCTCCTACTTCAAGTGCTACATCCACAGAAGCAAAGGGACGGCTGGCCATCTGCTGTCGCTCCCGCATAAGTTGCTGATAGAAGGGGGAAAAAACATTTTAATGAAATATGTTTAAAATGTAATAGACAAGAGATGAATGTATTTAACAGTATCAACTGATATCTTCAAACAATGTATTCTGAAGGTATTTCAAGATGAAAGTGCCTCAGTTCGATAACCTATGCAGAATAAAGAAGTTTTCAACTCTGTGGGGAAGTAATAAAACCTGGAAAATGGTAGGGTTGCTCTCAATGGTCATAGGCCATCAGTCTTCCATCTGATTTGCTCCGAATGTACTCAGGATTGTGGTGGCAAAGTGGAAACTGCGGAAGAGGCAGAGGAGGAGGCAAGTGATTGGTTGCAATGGCAGAAGAGGAATTCCAATGTGCCCAGACTGGATGGAATGGTGCCATGATGGGCAGGATCCAGCCTGCAAGTCAGCAGTTTCCTATTCCCTTGCAAACACTCCCATTTTTACTAGTTCCCAATTTTTCAATGGTGAAATTTCCAAAGTATTTATGGCAAACTATACTGAACTTCAGAGACTATTTTGAGACATCTTTGAGAAAACATTACTCTAAGGCAGCACTTCCTCTAAGTTTTCCAGCTATGTTGCCCAAACTATTCCTTCTTGCAGGTACTGCTTTTGCACCCCTGTTGAAATTGCATTTACTTCCTTAGCTGCAAGCACTGAATACTAAGATATGAAAGACAAAGGACTTTATCAGGTCAAACCCTGTGTTAACGTTGTGGAGTGAAACCTCACAACATCTATAGGTTTTCATTTATAAAGTTAGGGACAGACTGTTCTACCTTGGTATTGTCCATCATATGTCTTCCCACAGATTGCAGTGAAAGTACATAAATTGTACTCTTCCTCAGAACTTTACAGAACACTCAAATCTCTCTCTTTCACACACACACACACACACCATTTCTCTAGAGGTGGGAACACATAAAAAGTGGTGGCAAGAGATTCTATCTGAAGTCTGATATCACTGACAAAGGAGCAAGTGCAATGAACCAGTGCCAAGAACAAGCCCTTTAGCCTTCTCTTTCCCAATGCATTTGTACTAAAGCCAGATGGAGTTATTAGTGACAGCATCTACAGCCACTTTTATGCAATCCCTTCTCTGATTACTTAACATGAAGAATAATGCCTGCATATTAGAGAACAGGTGCCAATGTAACTGCAGAACCTGAAGACCTGCTTTGTACTCAGATTGCTTAAAATTCCACCGACATCACACCAATGTTCAGTCAGCAACAGCCAACTCTCTTTTAAGCTAATTTATATCCCCACACAACCTCTAATGCTACTACTAATTAAACCAAAACAAATAAAAATGATGAGCAGCACTAAATCATACAAATCTTACTTCTCTGGATCTGTGAAACTAATAAAGGAAATATTAAATATTTAAATCAAATTAGTTGCCCAATTAAGTTTGGTTGCTTGCTTCTTCAGTGAACAGGATCTTGTGGCATTTGGCAGAAGTAAAATGTTGGGAGAAGCCAGGATTAAATTTGGGAGCCTTTGGCTAAACTGCCACTGTGATGAGCCACTGGGACCACCTGTTAATGCCATTGCCTAGACTGTAAAGAACTGGAGTGACTCTGTTCAGAATTCACTGATTTTCCACAACTGAAGGAAGAATAATAACATCTTCTTGTTTAGACTGGACTTTGCAAAAGCAAAAATAGTAAGTCTCTCAGTTTTGACTCTGGCTTGACCCCCCAGTACTTACTTACAGCTCAGCTCTTAACCCAGATTGTGTAATACTACTCTCTACAATATAATGCATTCTACAATATAGAATACATTAATTTCCTTAATTTCTGTCCACCACGATTTTCCACCAATGATTCAGAATTTAAATACAGCCAGTACACTTCCTAGAAGTACTACATCTATCTCCTCAGGCACCCTGTTCCAGTCTTCCAGCTTTGTATTCCTATACCCAGAACTAGGAACCAGGAATAGGATTCCCAAGTACATGTGATCTGATCATGGAAGCATAAGTACACTGGTACTCAACGGGGATGAAGAAAGTTATAAAGAAACTGGGCTTATAATTACAATGCAGTTGGCAGAAAACTCACTGTGAGCATGATCAAACACAGGTAAGAGCCCACCGTTGCACTTAAATTGTGGTGGCAATAGTAGCAAAGGAATCTTACTGCTTTGCCCCCATTCATCTATACAATATTGGCCAGAGGAACCGTTTTGGATTGTGAAAAGCCTACTCCACATAAATCCAGTGAATAGATATTAGAGCCCTCAATGGCTTCCTGAGATCAATATGCATTTTTTCAGATAAAATCACTAATACTTCTATAGAATTATTACATGGTTTTAATGTAGCTAGTACACTACCCTGTCAAATTTCAATGCAGGGCTACAGAACCACAGGCTGGGCAGCCTTGATGGATGCTATCAAATGTCCAGAGGGTTGCACTCTTACCATTCAGTTCTTGCTGCAATAATTTATCCAGTAGTGTGACCAGGGCAATTCTTGCAGTCACAATCCATCCTCCAAGATTCCCCAGATGGCCATACTCCCTTTTCCCCAGCCACCGATCATTGGGAGTTTCCCCAGCTTTTCTATAGTTGCTTCCTCATTCTAAAAGGTTGGGATGCATCTTCTAAGGTTTAGAAGACATTTAAGCTGAACTGTGCAGAATTTTTCAAAATGTTTTGGTCCTCCATTTTCTCTTTATCATGCCTCCTTTTGCCTTTAGCCCCACTCACCACTGGAGTATGGCCTCCAACTGCTGAATTCAGAGGCTCTGCAAGCCTATTGTAATGAACACTTTTCAATGAATGTGGACAAGCTGCTTGGAAGTTGGAAACTCACTGCAGAACTTTACCATTCTGATTTATTGGAAACATTTAGGTTGGGACTGAAGGCTTGGACTTTGGAGATAGTGAATTCCTCCTTGAATGAATATGTGCTCTGTGCTTCAGTTAGAGTAAAATCAAAGGTATGACATGCTTGGAGTTGTAGGCCTTTTTCTGTGTAAACCATGGATTGTTTAGATCCATTCCACTCAGGTTCTGACCTGGTTTCAAAACAGAAATTGCCCTGGTCATGCTACTGGATAAATTATTGTACCAAGAATTGAATGATGAGAGCAGAATCCTTTGGATATTCAACACCATACATCATGGTATCTTCTGTACCATCAGTCTGGCCTGGGCTTAGGAGATGGTCCTAATTACAATGGTCTAGTTAGGGCCAGAAACACATTTCATAAGCTTCAGCTTGTGTACCAGATACAATCCTGTCTGAAGTAGTTAGACCTGATCTCAGCTAACCATGAACCATGGTTCATGGTTAGCTAAGGTTGGAAGGACCTATTTGGAAGGATTGGTTGGAAGGACCCATTTCACAGATTCATTCTGCCCATTCATTAAGATAGATAGATTTATTTATTTAAAACTTTCTATACCATCCCGTCACAGACATCTCAGGACAGTTTACAACAAACAGTTATAACTTCATGGGTCCTTCTCAAGTGCTCACTGTTAATACAATGGGGCAATGGTGGCCTCAAATCTATGGAATCCCCTTCCTGTTCATTTGCATCCTGGCCCTTCTGTTCAGACATTCCAATACATTTGAAGACCTTCTTCTTTGCTGCTTTTATTTTGATATTGTAATTGCTTTACATATCTAAAAGGATCTTCTAAAGGTACTTTGCTTATCTGGCAATTGCAGCTTTGTTTCTTCTCTTTCCTCCTGATGGTTTACTGCTTTGTGAGGTCACAGATGCCCAAATCAAATAAAACCATTATCATCAGCAGCAATATAAGCAAATCCTAACAGCGGCTTATTATTTAAATCTTTTAAGGACTATAGTGATGTAGTAAGTTTATCTGGTAACACTTGTTAATAAACTTTGTTTCCTATTTCAGAAGCAGGTTTTCCTTTAAATAACATAGCTGCCAACTTTAAAATAAAAGTCTAGCCTGGATAAAAATCATAAAAACCATGGCCCACACTGGCTAGTATAAAGTTTATTCATGAGATTTGTCTATATATACAAAAAGGCATGCAAGGGAGATTGCCTCTTGCAGGTTGTATTGACAAGAAAATGCTTTTATCATTTCTTTAAAGAAGTATCCAAATGGACTAAAAGGATGCTTCCCTATCTGAAAAGCAAGTGCACTATGTGGTTGAAATTCGCTATTCTAGTAGCTGCTTGGGGGATAATTTATGGGATGGTAGAAATAAAACTCAGCTCTTTCAGAAGCAAATGCTACTCCCTGGAAATAACCATAGATAAAATGGATTAGATCAAAGAGATGTTGGTAGAGAATATATCCTTTGACTGTATTTTTGTCAAGTTTCCAAAAATACATAAAGCAAGAGGAAGTACATTTCATAAGAGCTACTCTCTCACTCAGTAATGTGAGCAAATTTCTTCCCTTTGTTCCCATCTTTGGCAGAATAACTGACGCCAGATGAAATTTGCACCAAAAAGTACCTGCACAGAGATTAAAAGAGCTGAATGTATGTGGGCCATTAATACTAGAAAAACAAAAGGGACATTATAGAGAATGTTAAAAAGAAATTGGATAAGCTAGCTCTGGTGGGCTGAAGACTGAAGTCTGTTTGCACTGTAGGTAATAGGAGCCTTGTGACTACACTAGTTGGATTAGATCAGATGTATACAATACCAACTTGCTGACTATAGCTAATTCACCAAATTGTTTACTGCATCAATTCCACCAACAGTTGAGATGGCCATAGGTTTTGGAATCCCAGCTTTGAGCTTGGAAACATGCTCCAATGTTGGTAGCTGGGATGCCAAATTCGGGACACCCTTCTGCTGTCCTTGCAGGAGGCACAGAAAGAACCATGCTGGCTTTGGTTGAGATGGGTGTGAGGAGCAGGGCAGGAGGGCAGGTACTGGAGGAGACAGCCTTACTAGCATACAAAACATCTCCCAGCTTGCCTAGGATACCTCGAACCCTCCAAATATGGAGGATTCTGGGCAACTGCGCAGGATTGTGCCCTAAAAAAAAAAAAAAAAAAAAAGCATTAACTCAATTGCCCATAAAATAGGTAGCCAGCAGGTGGCTGAAATGGAATGATAGTTGGACTAGATCAGGCTATTGAAATACATGTTATACAAAGTTTCTTATGTAAATTTGAGCATGATTGAGCATGTGGGGTATGGGGCAAAGGGACTGACTGCTTTTCATCCCCTCCCACAGTATTACCTTCTAGAACAATTTGTCAGATTCCTTTCCCAGGGGATTTTTCCTCTGCACCTTGCTGCAGAGTTCCACAGAGTTGTGTTTTATGAGTCCCCCATGCTTTTTAAGGTCTATATGAAACTACTGAAGCAGAGTATTTTTGGTATGGGATGAAGAACAAGCTTGCTGATGGCATCAAGCTTTATTATTCTTTAAAGCTGATACAAGTCAGACAGAACTATGTCTTTATGTGTCTTTGAATCAATAATGGATTGGGTGAAAGCCAACAAATTGAATCTTAATCTGGATAAAACAGAGGCAATGTTGGTGGTTCTGCAGACAGGTATGTGCAAGATAGGAACAGCTCTTTGTCCATGGTTTTAGGGAACTGCAATATTTGTCCTTGCAGCTTTTCTGAATTTTAATGTTCTTTGGTTTCATTTTTGTTTATTTTAATTTTATTTAAGACTGTTGTTTTACATTCTGCTAAATATGCTTTATAAGATTAAAATATTTGTTTCAATTATTTTTAAAATGCTGTTTTCATTAGGAAGCAGTTTATGGAATCTTCTTTTAATATTTGTGATTCCTCGCTAGGCTGTGATGAGTGGAGAAGGTGCTCAGAGTTCAGAGACCCAGCTATAAGGTTGGAGCTCTTGTGTGCTCTTGTAGGCAAGTCTCTGAAAAATCCTATGGCCATCTTGACTCTTGTTTAGTGTCCAAATGATTGCTCCATAAATGAATGACAAGATGAAACCTAAATACTTTAGGTTTGTGAATAATTACCCCAGATTTTAGCCATTTCTATATGCAAAATCCTGTTGAAGCAAATATATTAATTCAGTGGGAATTCAGCACCAGTTGCATATCATGTATCGCAATATTACCAAAATTACTCAAATGGTTTATGATTCCAATTTTAAATCCACTGGAAATTCAGCAGAAGCAATGGCTGAACTCTCATAATACCTGCTTCCATCTTTAGAGTTCAGCTACTTTTGTAAAACACTGGCTTATAAATGGTAAGCATGAAAAGGCCACAGATGAAAAGACCATTTCCAGATTCTACAGAGGCTTCCAATAGGCTCATTAGTATAAATTTCAAGGATGCTCTATGTTAAATAGGTATTGTCCTCTTCAGTTCTGTTCTGATATTCAGCTGTGTCTATTAAATCAACTCTCTTATTCTCAAGGTTCTTTTGTAGCTTGGATTTCTTATTACAATAGAAAATTCTGTTTGCATCTATATAGAGTGTCCATAGTAGCTTTTTATAGTAGCTTTTAAAAACACTTGATTTTATTTTAAAAAGATTCAACTACCAATCAACTATCCACTGACCTCTCACAAAGAAGAAAAATGCTTGTTTCTTTTTGTTTGTATTCAATTTTGTGATGAAGAGAAAGGAAATTAAGAACACAAAGAAGAGAGATATTTCACTGTTTTTATAATACACTTTCTATGAAGTGCATGAAGAAAAGGTTACTAACCAAATCTCACAGTTTTCAAAAAGAAAATGACAGTTCTACAGAATGCCTTAATTGATGAACATACTGAACAGATGAACAAAATAATAATAAAAAATGGAAATTGCAACACTGAACAATGAAAACACAGCTTCAATCTTTTTCACAGGGCACCTTATATCTGCATCAAGAAATCACTGAAGCATCTAAAAATCTCAGCATGAGAACAAGAAAAGAGAAAGATGACATTTCGAAGATACAAAATCAGGGCACAATGAAGACTCCTGCAGTTCAGCTGAAATGCAGTAAGCAGGTACTCCTGGAAAATATGGAACCAGTGGGTAATATGCAGTGTGCAATTACTCCAGAAAAAGAAATGATAGGGAGTCACAATCTGACAGCTGTTCCACATGTAGCACAGTAGAAATAATACTGCATGCTATATTTTATAGTTTTATGGTTTTGTTGTAAATCTTGTCAGATTCAGGTCAGATAAAAGAAATTATGTCTTCAGACCATACATAGTTAAACTGACTTCCATGAGGTCTAGTGATGACCACCAACTTGGGTGGTTTTACAAGGAAATTGGACAAATTTGTGGAGGAAAAGGCTGTCAGCAGCTATTCATCCTGATGGTCATGGAGGCTTCAGTCTCAGAGGCAGCAAGCCTACATATACCAGCTGCTGGGGAGCATGGGTGATAGGATGCTCTTGCACTGCAATCCTGCTTCTGGGATCCTGTGGGCACCTGCTCTGCCACTATGTGAACAGAAAGCTGGACCAGAGGGACTCTGAGTCTGATCCAGCATGACTCTTCTTGCGTTCTTAGGTTCTCATAATTGTCCACTTCTCTTTTAGATTAATTGGAGTTTATTTATAGTTATTACATATATATACTGCTCCATAGCCCATGGGGCTTTCTTGGCAGTGTACAGCATAAAACAGAATAAATAACATTAAAAGACAATAAAAACAGAATACACAGAGCTCGGCAACTCAACAGGCTAGGACAAGGGGTAATACAGCTTATAACACAGTAGCAGCTTGAAAACCTCAGTAAAAACACTGTGAAACCCAGTTTTTAGTTAATTATTAAAATATCTGGTAAATAAAGTTTTGTTTCTTTTTTAAGGAGAACAATGACAGTGCCAGGCAAATCTCCTTGGGGAGCAAGTTCCACAGATGGGGTACAAACGTGGAGAAGGCCCTTCTCCTAATCCTGCCCCTCTAAGCTTCTTTAGCTGTGGTTCCTTAAGAAGGAACTCCATTGAACACTTTAGTTTATTTGGACCAAAGTATAAAGTGTGGTAAAGCTTAACAATTACCAAGTCATTTTTATACACTATGATTTGAAGTTAGTTTGCTTCAATTTACCATAGCAAAAATTAACCACATTTTGTCTGGGTTCAGATAACATGGCAAGCTGCATTAATCATGGTCCAATATTATGTCTGAATGAGTCTTGTGTGCATAAAATCTCTGGAATCTATAATTCTAGTTTCAAAATAAGTTCTTATTTGGCCAGTTCACTTATAAAAGTATTATGCAAATACTTAAAAATACACAGGGCTGTATCAATTCTTCACAATGACCCTTTCTTATAAATAATAATAATAATAATAACTGAGCTGGTGGTAAAGGAGGCATTAACTGAGAAGTGTGCGACAGTCTGCCACTGGGGAGTCACACAAAGAGCTTCGTGTACTTTGTATCCTGGCTTTACACGAAATGATAGAAATGATTATTTGAACAAGGCATAATCCAACAAGCAGCAGGTAAGATGCACTTAAAATAAAGTGTATGTCTGTCTTTCACCCCCTTTGGTACTTCCACCCCAACCCCCTTCCAAACAGTACCAAAAGGTCAATTTGATGTGTATTCTTTTTGGAAACCAAATACCAGGTACTTGTAATTTCTCCAGAACAAATCAAAAAGAGAAAAAGGACAATCACTGAAAAGGTCAATTTGTAGCTAGATCCAAGGAGCATTTAGTGTATTGTGCGTTGCTGCTCAAAGAACAAACTATGAATTTTCCAATAGCACTGTCTTACTACTGCATGAGGCTCCATCATAATTTTTTGCCTTCCAAAGTAACTTTCCATTTATGGTGTGAAGATCTATAACTGCAGTCTCTTTCCTGAAATGAGAAGGTATTGATCCTATATGCACATAATGCAAAGCAGAGCAAAGTTACAGTATATCACAGGAGTACACCCCTCACATTTGGTAAATATTTAATTATATCTTTTCATGTGACAACCCTGAAGAAATGACACTTTGCTACAATGTAAAGTAGTGAGTATACAGCTTGTATAACAGTGTAAATTTGCTGTCCCCTCAAAATAACTCAACACACAGCCATCAATGTCTAAACTGCTGGCAACAAAAGTGAGTACACCCCTAAGTGAAACTGTCCAAATTGGGCATTATTAGCCATTTTCCCTCCCCAGTGTCATGTGACTCATTAGTGTTGCAAAGTCTCAGGTGTGAATGGGGGGCAGGTGTGTTAAATTTGGTGTTATCGCTCTCACTCTCTCACACTGGTCACTGGAAGTTCAACATGGCACCTCATGGCAAAGAACTCTCTGAGGATCTGAAAAAAAGAATTGCTGCTCTACATAAAGATGGCCTAGGCTATAAGAAGATTGCAAAGACCCTGAAACTGAGCTGCAGCACGGTGGCCAAGACCATACAGTGGTTTAACAGGACAGGTTCCACTCAGAACAGGCCTTGCCATGGTTGACCGAAGAAGTTGAGTGCACATGCTCAGCGTCATATCCAGAGGGTGGCTTTGGGAAATAGACGTATGAGTGCTGCCAGCATTGCTGCAGAGGTTGAAGGGGTGGTGGGTCAGCCTGTCAGTGCTCGGACCATATGCCACACACTTCATCAAATTGGTCTGCAGGGCTGTCGTCCCAAAAGGAAGCCTCTTCTAAAGATGATGCACAAGAAAGCCCGCAAACAGTTTGCTGAAGACAAGCAGACTAAGGACATGGATTAGTGGAACCATGTCCTGTGGTCTGATGAGACCAAGATAAACTTATTTGGTCCAGATGGTGTCAAGCGTGTGTGGTGACAACCAGGTGAGGAGTACAAAGACAAGTGTGTCTTGCCTACAGTCAAGCATGGTGGTGGAAGTGTCATGCTCTGGGGCTGCATGAGTGCTGTCGGCACTGGGGAGCTACAGTTCATTGAGGGAACCATGAATGCCAACATGTACTGTGACATACTGAAGCAGAGCATGATCCCCTCCCTTCAGAGACTGGGCCGCAGGGCAGTCTTCCAACATGATAACGACTCCAAACACACCTTCAAGATGACCACTGCCTTGCTAAAGGAGCTGAGGGTAAAGGTGATGGACTGGCCAAGCATGTCTCCAGACCTAAACCCTATTGAGCATTGGTGGGGCATCCTGAAACGGAAGGTGGAGGAGCGCAAGGTCTCTAACATCCACCAGCTCTGTGATGTTGTCATGGAGGAGTGGAAGAGGACTCCAGTGGCAACCTGTGAAGCTCTGGTGAACTCCATGCCCAAGAGGGTTAAGGCAGTGCTGGAAAATAATGGTGGCCACACAAAATATTGACACTTTGGGCCCAATTTGGACAGTTTCACTTAGGGGTGTACTCACTTTTGTTGCCAGTGGTTTATTATTTATTTATTTTATTTATTAAAACATTTTTATGCCCTATAAAACATAATGTCTAATGTTTAGACATTAATGGCTGTGTGCTGAGTTATTTTGAGGGGACAGCAAATTTACACTGTTATATTTATTTATTTATTTATTAAAACATTTTTATACAAGCTGTGTACTCACTACTTTACATTGTAGCAAAGTGTCATTTCTTCAGAGTTGTCACATGAAAAGATATAATAAAATATTTATAAAATGTGAGGGGTGTACTCACTTCTGCAATGTACTGTATATATGGGAAGGCCAGAATAAAGAATCAACACTGGTGATTGTCTGAAGGTAAAAAATGAAAATCTTGCCTAAAATACTTTCAGTCTGGCTTCCTTGTCACCTTGTTAGGCTATTTGATCTCTCATCAAGACTGAGACAATAAGGCACAACCATCTTGGAATAATGCCATGGAGGCCACAGTTGGCCTTCTTTGCCACATTTCAAATGGACAGACTAATTTTGTATCAAAGGGTAGCATGAGCCCAGATGAGTTCCATGTGACAGCCATGACATCAACGCTGGTCTCACTAATAGACATGCATACACAACAGTTTAGGGGTTAGTTACAGAGGCCATTAGAGAGCAGGAGGGGTGGGGGGAAATCTGCCAAACAGTTTCATTTACAGAGCCAAATTGCATATGCTATAGAAAGTGTGTAATGGGATTTTGTGGCATTTAAACATACCAGCTAAAGATCAGCTGCATGGTACTCTGAAATGATTTGAGGAGATATCGAACCTTGAGCTCCATTATTTTCCATCTGAAATCACCAATCCCCTTAGCTCTATTCATCTTAACGGGGGAAAGGCAGGTGTCTATATTCTTCTTTTCTTTTTAAAAACCAACACACTTGGTACCAGTGTACACATACAGGAGGAGAGGATATTCATTGGGGACACAGTGTTGTCCTGATCCAGTGCTCATCACCTTGATAGCTGCTTTGTTTTTAAACTAATTGCAAGATTTGAATATGGATCTCTGGGCTCACATGTAGTTAGGTCCTAAATTTGGAAGGTTATTAAGAAGGCAGATAATTAGAACAGAATTAATAGAACTCCTGCTTGTATTCAAATAATTTATGGCTGAAGTCTTGCTACAATTCACTGTGGTCAATCTGTGAACAGTTTTCCTCCCCCTAAGAGCTCATCTACTAAAGAAAGATTTTCTGTGCAGCTGGAATCAATATGATGCCCAGGATTCAGTTCTATGCCAGAGTGCATCGGCTTCTTTTTACTTAAGCATAGTGCTAAATGAGAGCTAATCTGGTTATCTTTTTCACTTTAGCAGACTAGGAGTTCATTCTGAGTAGTTATGTAGTCTGCTATGACAATCACGTTACAGGGTCCTCAAGAGGTACTTAAATTTTCCAATAGTCCCACCTGATGCCTGCACTTATCTTCTTAATCAAGAGCGTTTTTGAAATAACAACAACAATTTTAAAAACTATTCAGTCAGATTTGATTATTTTGCTATTAGCTACTTTCTCTTTAGGATAAAGGGCTGTAAAAAAATCTTTACATTGCAAAAATCTTATATGTTCAAAGGAGAAAGTGAGGTGGGAGATGGGAACATACCTCTCAATAACCAGTCTGAACATATTCCTATACCCTTTGTTCTGGTGTTTAACCAGGTACAATTATGCTTACAGGAGAATGATATTTTCTTTTGTGAGATCGCACAATGCCTCTATAGCACTGATGCACCCTTATTCTTGTTAAGGCAACTGTAAAATCATTCAGGCTGTTTAAGCAATAACTACATGCCCAAACCTGATTGTTATGTAACCGGCTCATGTGCTCAGAAGAAACAGCACAAAATGAACAGTGATGAGAAACGTTCAGTCATTTGTGTTATCAGGCAATAACAATAATTACAAAAGTAAAGCAATATACAAATGCTTTCAAAGTCATAAGGTGGTCTGCATTCGGCCCACAGGATGAAGGGGACTGGATGACACCCTCTGCTGCCTGAATTAGTTATTCATGAAATTTAAAAATCTTGTTTCTTTAAATACTGCCTAAATAGAAATTAATTAATCAGAAACAAGGTGCTATTTTTCTGGTTGCCCCAACATTTAATATGCAAAGACAGGCCACAAATTATGGAAGAATGACAAAACCATTAATGTCCATCTTCACTTGGATGCTCACTATTATTTTGGCAGTGTAAATCAAAATGGATTTTTGAGTTGCAGTCAGACTGTTTCAAGAGGGAAAAGTGGAACAATTTAGAGTTCATCAGTTATATCACATCAAATTATCTTCCATCAAGGGTTCAGCTCGACAGGTTTCATTTATCCTAATTTACAGGGGAAAGGACAGCCAAATACAGAATGGAAGCAATGACAGAGTGAAGGAAAGCTCAATGGCTTTACTTAGCATGAAATATGGTTCTTCACAGGAGCAGTTTCCATTTGGATCAAAATATCCATCCATAATTAGTTCCTTAAGTTCTGTTCAATTGTATAGTTTTTATCCTCGTTTAACATGATGAAACAATAGGCATCTTTTTACCAATCCTGTAATTTCAGTCCCTCTACAAATGAAGTTTTATATGCAGTCAGGGAGCCAGCCGATGCAATTGAATACCTGAAACTGAACTCCTTATTGGACATGGCAATTCTGTGCTGTAAAGTGATCTATTTTGAGGGAAATGGTTTTATACAGACTTTTCTTGATCAATGTATAACTAAAACCTGTCAGTATAACCCAGCTGACTGTATCACTTGGTATTTGCCATGAGCATGTGAATATGGATTGCTTTCATAAAGGGAGCCAGAACCTTGAGTGCAAGTGATAAGCAGGGCTGCGAAGGAAAGGAGATTTGAAGCCCTTTTATCCATAGGATTGCCATAATTTGGAGAGGACTTGATGGCACATAGGGACAGTTTGAATGTACCATAACAACAGCCATTTAGGTCATTGTGAAAGTGCTAATTATATATTTAACCATGAGCAGAGTGCATCATTATTTAAGTGTCTTTACAGGCAACTTCTACCCCTGTATGGAAACTTTTTTTCCATTACCTTTGCATGCAGAGCTCAGCAGCTGAATGCTAGCAAACACAAAATTAAAGTTAGCCCTCTGAACAAGGTGGTCTTTTGAAGAACAAAAGTATTTATGTGTTATGTAAGGAACTTAAAATTGTCATTGTTTAATCATGTTTTAAAACTTTTGTTTTAAAGTTTTAAATTAAAGTTTTAAAAAAGTTTTGATTGCTGCATTCTAAATTAATTCCATACTCTTGAGAATGGTAAAATGACTGACAGCAAAACCTGCCTGGTAATGACAAGGATTTTCATCTTGTTATTAAATACCTTATATATCAGTATATAAGGCAACACACATATAAGAAAAGGTCAATATTTGGAATCAAGTGTTGCCTTATACATCAATATATATGATACTTAGGAAAACAGTTTAAACAAACCAAGGATTCTCAGTAATTCTGGGGAAATGTAGAACATTTGGTAGATGTATTGACTTCCCATTCTTTCACAATGTAGAAATTTCTAGCTGTTAAAACTTTTAAAAAGTGTTTCCCTGAAAAGAAGACAACTCGTGATGTGTTGATTTTATAAATCTTTGGGAAATATTTTCCCAGGGGTAACAATGTTATTAATTAAAATGTACTTATCAAGAAAAAGTGGCTTCTTTAAAGAAGTACTAAACCAAATAGTGATATAAAGAAGTGGTAAACAAAACCAGTATCATACAGAACATTTGTAAACTGATCTTTTAAAACAAAATTAATATTTGTGCCTGCACTGGGGCACCCAAGAAGAAACTTGTGGTGCCCAATTGTTACTTAATAATTGCATTATACCTCTGTGATTTCATACCATGCCAGTGTCTCATAGTGAAGGAACGGGCAATAGACAAAGATGAGCTCATGTAGGGCTTGGGAGGGGTAACTGCAGGATCTGTTCATCTCTTCCTGCTCAAACTCATCATTAGGGCTTGCTACATAAACAGTATTATTCAAATTTATTGAATAATTTCAAGTGGTTTTCATTTTTACTGCTGTGATTTATTAATAACATCTGGAACAGTCAGCTGATGTCAAGAACTATATTTCAGTGTCCTATACATTTTTAAAAGAACAGATAACCAACCCTACCTGGTGGGCAACAAGCCTTTGTTTTGGACAGAAGCAAACTAATTTATTAAATGGTTGAAGGAACTAAATATCAGTAATTCCTCCAAGTAACACTTAAGAAGCTCAAGTATCAAGGGAGATTATGTCAGCAAAGAAATAAACTGTACTGATTTATGGCATCATTTCCCATTGTGTCACTGTATAAGTCTTCTCCTCAGTGCCAGTTAAAATATAACTCTCTCCCATTCTGGTTGCTAGGACTTTGGGAGTACAGAATTAAAACACCATGGTGCTGAATGCATGCAATTGCACACAGCAGAGGTTCACTTATCAGGATGTGACAGAGATGCACAACACATGGCCTGTGGCCTGCAAGTGACCCCCCCCCCCCCACAGTACAATCCTGCTCACCTACCCCATTGCACTGCTGAATCTGTGGCAGCAAACTTCCTTTATGGAAAAACTGCACTCTTAGTGCTAGAGGATGCTAAAACAATCAAATCAGTCCCTTTAATGCAACCGAGCAGTTTGCTGCTAAATCTCAGCATCAAGTGAAACCTGAGCGCATCTAAAATACCCAGTGGAATAAAAAGACGGTTTTAGGCTGTTGAAAAAAAATGCAAATAGACCAGTTGCAGGATTCATCTTGGAGACTACCTTTTTTCAGAAATCTCTGAAAAATACAGACTGAAATTTGCACTGACGTACAAACCCCCTGAAAAAAGGCCCATATTTATGAGTCAGGACCAAAATGTGCGGGGTTCCTTCTTGGAATAAAGCTCCCGCCCCCCCCCCCCCCCCACAGCAGCCAGAGACTCCTAGGCTTTATGCCCATGCTGATTTTCAATGGCAAAATATCATTTAAACACATTTGAGGAAGGGCACAATTGGGTATAATCTGCAAGGGATTTCCAGGGAGCAAAAATGGCCACTGGACATCGCACAGTTGCCTTCCCCTGGCATATAATATAAGAAGTAAGTGAGAGACTCTGAATACTTCTTTATTTTTTTTTGGGGGGGGGGTCTTTTCTCCAATTCCTGTACCCTATACAGATGAAGTAGATGAAAGGGAGTATTTTGCCCTCCCTGGTTCTATAGGCATGTATAGTTGTCATAGCATATGGAAAAGCCTGAATTAGTGTAACAGCAGCCTTATATGCCAAACAAATGATGCATGTATAGTTCTGTCAATGCAGATGACTCCAAACTAAATCAAAAGCTCTTTAGAGTAAGGCATGTGTAGACCTTCTCTAGCCTCTATGCTACTTGGGATGATATGAAATATAGAAAGATGTCTTACACTCAGTCATCTAGCTGGCATTATCTCCTGAGACTAGCAGTGAATATGCAGAGTCAGGCAGAGATATTTCATATCACCTGGTAACCTGGAAATCAAATTGGGAATGCCAAGGACTAAAGTGGGGACTTTCTATTGCAAAGTATGCCCTTTGCTATCATGTTGTGGTCCTTCACTGTTGCCACAGCTGTAGCCTCCTCCATTGATTTCAGTGGCACATTTGGGGTTTTGGGGCCAATAAAAGCTTGGCAATGGTGACTGATGGGTTTCTAGAAGACATTTTTATGTGGAATAGATTTATTAACATCCATGAGCTAAATCAGGAGTTGGGAACTTCCGGCACTCCAGGAATTTTTTGAAATACCGCTCCAATTTTGGCTGACCCTTGGCTATTCAGGAAGGGCCTGGTGGAAGTTGTGAAAACTCATGATTAACTAGATTTAGTTCATTTCTTGCATGCTTCTGCTGCTTTAAGTTTTCTTTTCAATGATGCAAATATATCCAAACCTGAAATTAAGCTGTTATCCCAGGATAAAATTGTTTGTGTAAAGTTCAAGTGTGACATACAAAACTTGTCCTTCTTCAGGTATTTTTGGAAACATAATACAGAGATATAGTAATGCAGAAATACGAGTAAATAAGCCTTTTCATGGACCTTCCTTGCTGCTGTGAATTTGCCAGTGAGTTTCAGCTATTGGGCAGTATAGAAATGTAAAGCATAAGGAGGAGGAGGGAGAATAGTTCTGTAGATTTCTCAATCTTTTTCATACACTATTCTTAGAACAGAAAGGAGCCACAGTTTTTGCAAATAGGCAAGCAAGTTGTAAGAAAAAGCACCTTGAATGTTTTTCAAACCTTATCTATCAAGGATACTGCATATTTAACAAGACTTCATTTACTTCTTTGATTTCTTTAAATAATTTTAAATTAATGTCCTGAAGCAGGACATTATTAAAGATGATCATTTTAAAATGTTTTTAAAGACTGGTCTATCTCTCTCCTGTCTTATATCTTTACACAATGTGTGGCTACAGATAGGATAATATAGTACCATGTTAAATATTTATACCCTCTAGGGGTTCCTTGATAAAATGAATATTTAAGGGGGGAAAGGGCATGGGCTGAAATTGTCTTATAATCTTGGGTTGTTTTTAAAAGTAAAGATTTCTTGCATTAAGATAGTATCATTGAGGGGTTTGTGAGATTGTAAGCACATACTTTAAAAGTGCAGAAGAAATTCCCTACATTTATTCCACATGCTCAAATTGTACTTTTTGAAATACATTTATGTGAATTGAACTGAAAAGCAACAGTAAAAGTCAATTGTTTTCATATTAGGGCTTTGGGCAAGTTGGAGAAAGAAAGCAGGATTCCTAGAACTGCTCACTCAGCAAAAACTACCACCATGGCTGGGACTCCATAACCAAAAATATCCTGTTATCTCTTAATAGGAAATAAATGATTACAGCATTTTGAACTGAAATTCATAAAAAGCTGGGTGTTCACACTGGCATTTTCTACTTATGGGCAGAGGCCATAGCTTAATGGTGACACATGTGCTTTATTACACTAAATTGCATGTTCGGTCCCTTATATTTCCACTTAATATCACAATGAACCCTTAGAGAGCCACTTCCAATCACAGTTAACAATACAAGACTGGCTGGACCAGTGGTGTGACTCCATTTTATGCAGGTTTTTGTGTTCAAGTGGAGCATTTCCTAGTGATTTTCAGGCTTATGTTTCCTTAGCGCCTCCTCGCCTGAAGCATAATTTTTTATAAGCTGAACTGTTCCTGGCATTTTCATATCTGGCACTGAAAAATCAAACTACAGTCTGAAGAGATCAATACTTTCAGAGTTCATTAGTTACTTACAATGGAAATTTCTGGACACTGTAGCAAGTCATACAGCATATGAAAGGAACATCTGGTTTTATTTTAATAGTTCACTGCTGAGAAGTCTACTGTGTAAAACACTCTCACTCATCAGGATATTAAGTAGAAGCAATAAAACTGCATTCTTTCAGAGATAAATTCATCAGCTAGATGAAGAAGTCTTGTACACACATATTCAATATATGCAGTGAACTAATATAGTTATACCTGAGTTCTTGAATCCTAAAAGTGAAGTTAAAGGACTCTTGGAAAATGGAACAAGGGCGGTATGCCCTGAGAAGGTAAGACTATGAAGAAATTTCTATTTCCCAAATCTCTTAATATAAACAAAACATAAGCGAAATCCTATTGGAGTAGAAATGAATTTCATGTGGTGAAATGAATGGAATTTAACTTAGTCATGCAATTAAGAACTTTTTTTCCCATAATTGTGACAGTCCTGGATTCAGGACCAGCAAAAGGGCAGGTGACCCACCATCAGACAATTTATTTTCTTTGCAGCCGCTGTGTATGTAAATTGCCCACTGGAAGGGGCAACTGTCCCCAAGTGCCACCTTCCAATCCAAACCTGGATTGGAAAACAGAGTTGAAAAAATCTAAATGTTGAACAATGCCCTAGTTTCAGCTACATATCAGTTTCTACATATAAAATCAGGAACTTTTCTAGATAGATTCCTAACTTCATAAGTTCTATTAACCCACTGTATATACTTGCATTTTCATCACAGAATTAAGGTTGGAACTCTACTCAAAGAGCTCTTTGCTTGTTGCATGTTCACACTTCTTGCTGCATAGGCTCCAGATGGTGCTTTGGTGCAGCATAATAAGGCACTAGTAAGGACTTGTGCTTTGTTTCCAGATTGGAAACACCCTCCCCCATGTTCCCCTCTACCCCAAAATCTGTAAAAGCGCTCCTACAAACAGGAGTGTACCTGGAGAATCCTGTCAAGTGCAAATATTTCCTCCACTTTTCTCTCTGCAGCAGACTTAGATGAAACCTTAGAAGCACAGTCCTTTATCTGAGCTCTACAGGTTATAATCCCCATAAATCAAAGTAAGAGTCTGTTTGAGATTTGGAAGAAGCATCTGCCCATGTGAAGAGCTGAATCCAAGATGAAACTTTCCTTCTTTCCCTCTGCTTCAGAAAGATCCTGACTCTACCCGCAGAGTGGCTCCTGCTGCTTGAGGGCCAGATGGCAGGATTGCTGGACACTTCTCAATTGGTCAGCTCACTTCACTTGTCCTGTTCTTACAGGGTCAAGGAACTCCCCTCAGTTTCCAACCTGTCCTATTCTGAACTGCCTCCCTCCTTTTCCAAGGTGGGAGGATCTCATGCTCTGTCTGGGTATCTTCACTAGGTAACCTTAAGGCAAACTTAACCTCCACCTCCTTCTCTGGATCTGAGGAGGATGCAACTAAGGAGAGCTGGGGCCCCTTCTCTACAACTCACAATGTCATCCAAAGCACCCATAAACAATTGTGAACAAGTGATGGTGCACATACAATAAAATGCTTGCATAGAAAAACCCTGAGTAACTTTGCATTAAACTATGAGAGTGATATTTGCCCAGACCGGATGTAAAGAAAACTGTATTCCTTTCTTATATACTTAAGAGCAAGCAAGGGTGCATGTGTAAGGGAAGAGGCTGCTACAGAGGGTGGCCTTAGCTTAGTAGCAGAGCCCATATTTTGTATGCAGAAAGCCAGGTTCAATTCCAGACATGACTAGGTGGGTGAGGAAGAAGCCCTGCCTCAATCTCTGTGGAGCCACTGCCAGCCAATGTCTGCTAGACATACCAATGTTCTGATTCAGTATAAGGAGCTTGCCTTTGGGGAAAAAAAAAAAAAAGAGCCCTGCTGGATCAAGCCAAAAGATCTGTCTAATCCGACACCATTTGCAGCACTGGTCAGCTGGATGCTTCTATGAAGTCACCAACAGGAAACCAAGGCAGTGTTGTTACTATGCACCCTCACTGGCCCTCTCCTGATATTTGTTCCCGTAGCAACTGACATTCTGAAGCTGGAGGTTCCATTTAACCTTCATGATAAATCACTGTTTATTGATCTGTCCTCCCTAAATCTGACTAATTTACTTTAAAAGGAATTTGCTAATAGCCATTGATAGATCTTTTCCCTTGGTCTCTGACTGTTTATCTAGTTCATTTCTGGAGGCATCTATAACACTGGCCATCGCCACATCTTCTAGCAGAGAATTCCATATATGTGCAAAGTATTCTCTTTCATCCAAGCTGAATCTACTTCCAATCAATTTCGCTGGCTCAACTTGAGTTCTATGGATGCAGAAAGATAACTATTGCTTCTCTTCATCGTGGATACTTTCATAAACACCTTCACATCTCTCCTTAATGGTGTTTTTCCCTAGTAAGGTAAAAGTCCTTTTAAACTGTAGCCTTCCCTCAAAAGGAAAATCTTGCAGCTCCTTGGTCATTTTGGCTTCCTTTTTCCATGCCCATTTTCCAGCTCGACAATATGCTTTTGGTGATTCACCTTTCTTAAACACAGAATCTGTCTGGCAAAGGACTTTCATTTGTGCCTACCCCTAGACCAAAAACTTTATATTATTGGTAGAACTTCAGCAACTCTTAAGAAAGATTAGACTTGTGAATTTTTTTCAGGAAAAGAGTAAGGAGGAACAGTCCACAATGCCATTTAGGCATTCCATATTTAATCCATATTTAATCCTGCTCCCAAGGATCCTAGGATACAGGTATTTGAAGATCTGTTGCTAAGACAGATATGCAGTATTGAAAAAGATCCAATCCCTCTATGGCACAGTTGGATCAGAGAAGAAAACTTAGCATTTAAAAATTTACATAAACATCAAAATATTATCTTGAAACCAGTTGATGAAGAGAGTGCACTGGTTATTAAGAATAAAGAAAACTATGTTAAAGACAGTGGAGAATGATAAACATTATAGGAAATTTAAAGAAAACATTACTAATAAGCTAAAGAAGGCTATTGTTAGTATATTAGCTGAGGAGTGGATAGAAGGACAAATTTCTAAAACTACATATGATATTTAATTGGACACAGAAGAAAAGGTTCCCTAATTTTTCCTTTTACCTAAGATGCATAAGAATGTCGTTTCTGTGCCAGACTGTTCAATGATTTCAGTTTGTGGCTCCATATTGGAATCCAGCTCTGCCCTTGTGGATTACTCCCTTAAACCATTTATTCCATAGGTATGTTCTTACATAAGTACATTGCATTCATGAGATTAATTTAGAGATGCTGGTAGGCTACCATGGATGTAGTGTCCCTACATTCCAATATCCCACAAAAAACAGATAATGGAGATAAAGGTACATTGGAGGGCAATGGGACCATCTCCAACATGAAATGCATTTGCTGTTTAGTTAAGAAAAACTGTTTCCAATTTGAAGGCCAATATTATTGGCACATTTCAGACATAGCTATGGAATATAAATGTATAAATATAAATTCATAGCTAGCTAAATTGTACATGGAATACTGGGAACGTGGGAATGTGCATGCAGGCACACACATATGCCAGCTATGGATTTTCACAGTACATTGTTTTGTATGCAAGATTTTTGGATGACATATTTATTAGATATAGGGAGTCAGTGGAAAAACTGAGCAACTTAGTCACTATGTTAACAACTTTTTGGACCCAATCCAATTTGAGGTGAAATATTATCAACTTCCCAGATGTGGAGGTGTGAATAGAGGGTTATATAATTCACAGTACTTTAAAGGCTCCTCGGCCTTGGATGACCAACAATTGGTTTAGTTATTATAATTGGGAATTTTCCATGTAATCATTAAAATATGTGGAACAATTGCATTCAATTCAAGTTGTTCAAAAATCTCTAGCAATTGTTACTATTATATTAAGGATTTTTTTTTTGTAAATTGCAGTACCAAAGGGGTTATTTATGTTCTTAAATGTTCTTATAATTTGATATATATCTGAATAGTTACAAGAGTTGTCAAGATCAGAATATGTGAACACAAGAGCTATATTTGGCCAAGAAGACTTGAGACCCCTATGGTGAAACATTTCATAGATAAGGGACATAATGAAAATAATCCTAAATTTTGGATTATTAAAGGATTCAAGAATGTGGAATCAGGCTGTGAACCAGCAAAAGTGCTTGAGAAGAAAGGGAACATTATCTCTCTCTCTCTCTCTCTACACACACTCACACACACACACACACACACACACACACTAAAGACTGTTACCTTCTAGACTTAATGAAGACTTGCATTTACAATTTTCAGTGTGTTTAATGTTATTAGGCTTAGGTTGTGTATTAAATGTTTTACTATTTCTAATTATAAACTACTGGATCTGAATTAGTTTATAGGAAGGCATTCCTTCTGTAGCCTATAGTGTTTTTAGATAGTCTTGGTTTCTGGTTACATAAGTTTCTTTAAGAGCTTTCTGAATTCCTGGGCTTGATATTTGCAAATGTGGCCATTGCTTTGTCAAATCAAAAGCATTTAAACAAATAATTAAAAAAAAAACATCCTGCCCCCGCCCCCTTGAAACTCCCTCCCTCTCTCTACCTCCCTCATGCCAGAACGAAGAGATGAAGACTTGCCTTCCCCTACTGTAGCCCCCTCCTCCCTTTCCTGCCCTCTCCTCGTCCCACTGCCTCTGCTGTGCTCATGCCTGCCTTCCAGCTTATCCTGCTGCAAGGTAAGCTCTGGAATGAGTCAGTCATAAAAACAGTGGAAACCTCAAGCTGAGGTGAGTCACTCACTTGTTGCTCCCAAGTCCACTATCAGTCACATTACTGACACAACTTGAGTCGGGCATGGGAGTGAGTTGAGTCCCCAACATTGGTATTTAGTGACCCGTACAGTACAAGGACAAAAGTATATGGACTGCATCTAGACTCTATGAGGAAGTTGCAATGCTTTTATACTCTCTCTCTAAAAGTTTGCAACTATTTTACTTAGCCAGGGTGGCTAGAAGAAATTTATCATACCAGATAAGAGAATGTAAATATTTTTAGTTAGTAGATGTTTCATTGAGTGTTAAGGAGATAAAAATAAATATATACTGCCAAGTGGTTAGTTAAAAGCCTCCTTTTCAGATGCTCTTAAATTGCTAATGTTTTCTGTATGGAAAGTTTGTGCTCCTTCATCCATTAATATTTAGTTATACATTGTATGTTCAGAAGCTATCAATATAAGCAGTTAATGACTACTGGTTAACTAATTAACTAATGAAGTAAACGGTTTTTAATTTATTAAGCCTCAATATCCAAGATAGCTTCAAATCTGTATATATATTTGTTGCACAGGCTCTTTCTAATTAAGAGTCAATAAGGCTGTTATCTGGTTCAATTATTGTTTTCCCACTGGTGAAGACCATCAAGATCAAAATGCATCTGGGAAAAGTGCATGTTAACATGAACAGAGTAGAATAGAAACTAGTAAACCTATGTGACTTTAGAGGATTGCCTATGTGCCATGATCTTTGGATGGCTGCTCACACTTTACAACACATCAGTGTATATATAAAGTTAGGATTTTTTACCTCAGTATGTCACTTTAATCCACAAGGACCCTCATTTATCATTAGGCTCCTTATTCATTGGTATTAAATGAATCTTCTGGAGTTCTTTGTAGTCTTGTTTACATCTTCTAGACTCACAGTCTTGTATATCCATGTATGCATATTTGCACTTTATGCATGCACACTGAAACACAGGAGAAATTTTGGCATGGTGCAAGCTCACTAAATGGATGGGTCTTGCTCACAGAAGCAGCAGCCTAGGGATTTCATTTATATATATTACTTTAGGCAAAATTTTGGAGGCAACTCAATATCTTCTATAAAACAACTCAAGTCCTTCTATAAAACAAACACTATGAGATATAAAATGAGATATAAAAATGCATGCATGTGCCAGTTTAACCAATCATTCCTTTTTACCCACGAGTGACACTGAGACTGCATCTTGCCCATCGTGGGTTAGAAGTCACAATGGGTGAATTTCTTCATGGGGCATTTCATCACAGTGGCCACCACCAACCCAAATATTGAAGCTGAGCAGGCACCATAGCGTGCTGCCATGGGAAGGGCAGTCTGTTGAGTTGGTAGGCAACAAACCTAGAACTAGAGGCTTCGGCGAATGGGGCGGCATACAAATGTTTTAATAAATAAATAAATAAATAAATAAATAAATAAAAACTTATGGTCTGATTTGGGGCTGCAGGTAGCTTGTTAACCATTCTAGCAAACCACACCTGCCCAGCTTGTATGTAACAACAAGGTACAGAACCCTTCTCTTATCACTGCTCAAATATTGAAACTGGCAGTGGCCACACAATGAGAAGTCCTGCAGGGATATTTACCCATGGCAGTTTCTCGTTCCATGAAAATCCACCTTATAATCATTTTTCTCAATATTAAGTGGCAGCAACAATGATAAATATTAATATTGAAGAAGTATTGAAATAACCTATATTTAAATATCTGCAAAAATCTTCATTGGATGCAGAATACTCTAAATTATTTTCCAAGGAAAATCTTTTAACAATATAAGTCATCTCAAGAAACTAGTAACAATTGCACTTGGTTATGTAGCATCTAGCAAAGGAAATAAATATAGAAGTAACATTCTTTTTAAAAAGTAAATATAACCTTTTTTCTTTGGGAAAATGCAACTAATTTTAAATAGAATATTGCTTTTAAATCATTTATTTGCTGATAGGAATGCGCTTTGGTAACTGAGCATACTGACATAATGACTTGAATGTTCTATCAACTAGATCTCCCAACATACACATATTTATTCATTCATACACATGTGTGTATGACAATGTGTGAGACATTTTCCCATTCTCTCTTAGATGTATTGCAAAATGTATGGTGCAGTGAAAATGTGGACAAAGAGTATTTAAACAGCCTGTCCCCAAGTTAAAGGTAGGATAAAATCACATCAGCTCACACCAAATAAAACTGAAGGTGACAGAGGAAAGAGAAATTGAGGCCAGAATTTGAGGCATTGATTCATCAAGAGATGCAATTCTATAGTTAATGACATGAAACATATGGTTGTTTCCTACAAAATATATACCAATCAAGCAGAATGCATTTTCCCCGAGGTTGCCCAATAACAGATACAAGCAAAATGGCAATTATCTAACAGAAAAAGGAGAGCAGAGTAAACTTTGCCAGATATATTCATACTGACACATCAAAAAACAAGTCACAGAACAGTCAATTATATTCAAGGTTTTATCACTCACAGGAACTTACTGGGGTAAATATTTGAAACATACAATTACTCACCCTTTGCTTCTATTATAAACCTGTTAAAATTTTATTCAGGGCTCACAGCACCTGCTGGCAGACCAGCGGACAGATGGGGTTGTTCATCAGTATATTTAGAAAAAGTCTGCTTTGGTGTGATTCTTGATTATTTCTGTGCTAAAGATCAGTTATAATTCTGGACTCTTGGATCACGTAAAGTCCTTAATGAAAGGAATTTTCACTGAAAACCCTCTTCTCTATAGCAACCACACGATAATAACAAGACTGTCATGGCAGTCTAGGGGTAAAGGAAGGATGTGCAGTAGGTTTCTTTGCTTGCTTTGTTAGAACAACGAAGAAACCATGTCTCCATCTGAACCCAGCTGTGCTACTGAGCTTGTTTAACATAACCATACTATGAAGAAAACTCATAATTTGTTGTTGGGTTGTGAACTATTGGTTGCTAACCACAGTTTGCTATCTTGGCTGGGTTCATACAACATGATAATCCATGTTTATAATGTAATTGTTCATCAACAATCCACACTCAACCCATATTTAACCCTTCAGTGTTGGTTAGTATATTGTATGAACCCAGTCAATGCTAGCCCAAGTCATTATGACATCTGAAGGAGAACAGACCTCCCCATTGCAAAGCAGGACAAAAATATTAAAATGCTTCAGTCCCCCATTCAAATATATACTTCCCAACTTCATTGACCCTCTCCCACCTGCACCTCGCCCACACACAAACGCTCAAAGCCGATTGAATAAGGTTGGTTCAGACTGCCGCAAGGTTCTGACAAATGCTTGTTCAGACAAGCAATGCACAGTATGACCATTGGTATGCTCAGCTGGGAGGAACACAGTGATATATAAGGATGCATAAGATTCTTCTCTGAAGTGTGGACTAAATGCACAACTCTGCCTTGGCATTTTTTTCCCATTAAATTCCATGCAACAGATAAGGAGCAAAGCAGATCTTTCTTTGCAGTTTGTGAAAGTATGTAACATTACAGGAATATTACACTATAAGTGAAAACAACACAAACTTTTCACTCATCTGATAACACACAGTTCTTTCTTTAGAAAAAATAATGAGAAGGTAGCTTCCACTAGCATTGATGATTTATGTTGGCAGGAAACCAGGACAAAGCAATTGGAGCTGACATTACATTAGCATTTGATGTTAACCACTGGGGGATGGGGGATGGAGAAGAGCTCTGTTTATTAGTCTCCCACTGAAAAAATTCATCTTGTGGCCTGGCCTGCATTATTTATTTGCTTAAGTCAAACAGACCCTTCATCAGCTCCTGTCTTTCCTTATGTTCTCATTTCCTTGCAAATATATGGTAATCAAGGTCTTTTTAACAGATGTTCCTCCAGACTCATTAACATCTGAACTTCATTGTTTATGTTACCCAGAAAAGGCTAGTTTATTATTGAAAACAAGCTCAAAATAACCAAAAAGCATAATTAAGGGCTTATGCCATAACACCGAATTCTGGTTGCATGCACTGCATCCATATTTCAGTCTGCTTGCACACTTTCTTAGGTGAAAGGAGGATACCTCCACCAAGACAGATCATTTGTTCCTGTGTGACTTCAGGCAAAAGTGGATGAAGATTTGCAAGCAATCCAAGCAGGCACCTCCAGCTTATTGACAAATGACTCAACAGTGCACAAAACGCTTTTGATCACAGTTGCCAGAGGAAGCTCCTTAAATGAGCTTTTGAGAAGGAAGGAGAACTACTGCACATGCAGCCGTCTTTCATATTTATGAAAAGGGGATATTGGTAAGTCTAAGCCATTTCCACTAGAAATAAAGTCCACAAAAACAGAACTAGAGAGATTGCACAGACTACAAAAGAGAGTGCAGTACACAGTCACCCAGTACTGTTTCCTTCCTAAAGTGATAAAAGCACCCCCATCCCATCTTTCTAAAGCCAATGCAGGCTTGCAACTATTTAAATTTTCAAAATCTTTAACACAAAGCAAAAATACTACAAAGGCAGACTCTACAGATTGAAAGGGGGGGGGGGTTTGGTGGTGGTGGTGGGGGGGATATGATTTTAATCAAAGTGACATGTGTTCACTGATACCCTGAAAGAAGGCTGCCAGCAGGGTGGGAAGACACAAAGAGGACATTAAATTGAATTTTGGATTTTAGAAATTGTCCATGTTAAACTGAAGACCAGATGAAGAAGGATATGGAACAAAGCCAGCTCCTGGGAAAATAATGGAGTTGGGGGTGGAATCCACTCACCCCCAAAAGAATACATTTGTAACATTAGGGGTATCTATAGTAGGAAATAACAGCCATAGTAGATTCCCCAGGCATTAACTAATGTGTACTTAAACACTTAAATATATGTTACTCCAAGGAATATTTAGGAGTTCATTACAATGAAATACTCTCTTACTTTTAGTAGCTGCTTTAGAGTAAAGGTTAAAAGCTATCATGTTAGTAATCCTATGTTACCATTCACAAATTAAATCATCATGCTTTGATAGATAACTTACTGACCAATAAATATCACCCACTATGGATTAAGAAATAAAGATAACATATTTTCATAAAAATTGATTGTGAAGTAAAGGCTGCATCTTTTGTTAGTTCCAAAATAGTATCCCATTCACCATGCATTAAAGTGAGTTAAGCACGCTAATAAAAGAAATAATTCAGCATTGTGCTTGATTTTATTGCTCATTTCAGCAATAGTCTCAGTTGGATGGTACAGAAATAAATCTATGATCAAGTGATTCTTTCTGGAGCATGTGTGTTCCAGCTGCACAGCAAAGGGGTCGTGACTTAAGTTTGTCACTATGTATCCCAAATAAAATAAGGCAATGAGGCTATATGCCTGAGAGAGTATGTGCAGCCTATGGCCCTGTGCACTTAAGCACAGTAAAGTGCTCTGCTAGTTCTGATGACTCAAAGAGGAATCAAGATTTCCTCTTAACAAGAAGCCGAAGCCGGGGATGGCAGCTAATAAGCAAACCTTGGTTATGAGGAAACCCGCCCAGCACTAACAGCGATCGTAACAATCTACACATTCAAAACAGCAATCCTATATAACGCTTCCTCTACTCAAAAGTAAGTCCCACTAAATTCAAATTGCCTTCCATCCACGCAAAGGATCATGTCCCATTGTATGTTCTTGTCTGGTCATTGTGATCCTCAGAAGGGGCATTTCTAAGGGTCCTTGTGGCCGTGAGTTTTGTCTTACAATGCTAGCAATGAAGTGTGAAGGCTGGCTAAAGCGTTCAACAAAATCTTAGGGCATGGGGATACAGTGCTGCATTTTATTATGCGTCTTCATGTGTCAACATCCAAGGTTTTTGTCAAAATATTTTATATTTTGCCTGGTGCATGCAGCTGGCCCTTAGGAGTGACATGCTTTGAGTGCTATACCTTTCAATTTACTAGGCACAGATAGGCTGCCCAAATGCAGCTTCTCCTGCCTTTTTCTTCCTCATGCAGCTATTAAAGATGCAAAAGCACAATTTTAAAGCTTAACCCTGGCAAAGCTTCTAATGAAGCATTATTGCTTTTTTGAAACATGCCCAAATGCTTTCTTTGAACATTTTATTCATAATAGGGTCTAATCCTTTGGCAAGCCATTACTGACAGCTAGAGACGCATGTGAAGATTCTCTTATAAATATATGAAATAAAAGAGGGACCAAATACTAACCTGAACCCTAGCTGTATCTTGGAGAGCCTCCTTTCAAGCATTTCTCCATCATTTATTCCCTGGTACTGTTACTAAGTGTTAATAATAAATAAGTGTTTGTAAAATGTTGCTTCTGTGGTAAACATTATGACCTTCTATCCTAAGCTATAATAAATCATCTGGTGGAAAATGAGAGATGATAATTTATGGACTGTAGACTGGCCCTGGATAGAATTTATGTATGGCTTTTCTCAATATTTTAAGTACTGCGAATCATTCTGGAAACTTATCAGATCTATGGAGCAAACACAGTTCTAGGATTCCAATGATTCCAATGTCCAAAATGCTTAACTGCCTAGCAAAGGGACAATCCAAATTTGATGCAACACAAAGAAAACAGGTGTGGCCCAATGTATCTTGCCTCCTCAAGTGAGGAAAAAGAGCTGCTACTGTTTACTTGTTCAGCCAGCTGACCTGGCTGGCCACTTGCTTCGGCCAGCCCAGCTTCTGCCACTTAATGCCCCAGTCTTAGGGCTCCCATGAGGCTGGCTGACCCCCATGACTGGGGCACAAGGCAGGAGTGGATGAATATTGTCAGGACTGACCAAACTGAAACTCCGCCATGATTACCATGGCAAGCAGGAAACTGACAGAAATAAATTGCAAGGGACAAAAACAGCCTGGACTTGTGAATGGGGAGGTCCTGATCCAACCAGGATAAGAGGTTGCCAATTTCTGAGATGTGATGTTGCAAGTTCTGTCCTCTCAAGGATTGGATCTGATGCAATGTTAATACTCCAGTTAGGAAACAATGCTGCCAGTCCTGTTTGCTTTGAATCCCCATTCACTTTCCTCCACTCAACAATTGTTCCGACCAATACATGACACTTGCAAATGGTCTATGTGACTGGGACAGTATAAAAATATCCCCATTGTGTGTGATTCTGTGTAGCTTCTAGCAGACTAACTTAGTGCCTGTATCTAGATGACCAGGGGGAGATGGCTGACAGGGCTGTTCAGAGTACCTGGTGCAGGTGGTGGGAAGGCAGCTGTGGGGCCTTCTGATTTGTGGAGAATGGCACAGTTCCCTGCTCTTCTCCCTCTGCTGCCTGATATGGGCACATAAGTCTGCATAATGTAATGGGGGACAAAAGAAAGGTGACAAAAACTGATAAGGACTTCAGAGGGATTCTGGGATTGTGCTGTGCTTTGTACTTTTTCTTCAAACAGAATTAAATTTGGACTCTTTAGCTATAATTAAGAATAATGATATTCAGCAGGTACTGGGTTCTTTTTGCAGCAGAATGAGAGGTTAGGTCTATTGCAGCCTGGGGAGATCTCTGTCACACCACGTTCCCCTTGCACATCAAAATATAGAACTGAAATGAGAAGATGGGATCAGAGGCATGTGAGACAAAGCCTAGCATAACTGCTCCCTCTGTGTGGATGAAGAAGCTGGACTCCACCGAAATGAATGGAAAGAACTAACAAATGCAGAACTACAAGCACAAACTGTATTTCCCATGTTCACACACAGTAGTGCATGGGGATGAGCAACAGACTTAAGACTGGTCAACTATCTATCTATCTATCTATCTATCTATCTATCTATCTATCTATCTATTTGTTTGGAGTTTTTGTATGCTGTCCCATTCGCATAAGCCTCGGGACGGCTTCCATACAATAAATAAACATAAAAATAGTATACATAAAATCTAGATTCACACTGGCTGTAGAATTAAAACCTAATTAATATCATGATCATTGATATATTAGATTTGTACCCCACCTTTCTTCCTTTTGGAAGAAGTAGGGTGGCTTGCATGATCCTCCCCCTCTGTTTTGTCCTGTGAGGAGGGTTAGGCTAAAGAGTCTATGACTGGACCAAACTGACCCACTGGGCTTTTATCACTGGGTCTACTGAGTCTCAGTTCAGAATTTTGCAATTATTTGGACTTTTTATCAAAACAGCTGGTAATATTGAAATAGTTCTTTCAACATTACATGGCAGGACCCCTGTATCTACTGTCTCAGTTACCATGCTTTCATTTAACCGAGGTTGACCATTGGCTCTTCGTTCATGGGGATTAGGGGTGCATGACCCCCACAACAGTGGAAAAACTGCAAATATCTCCAGGGAACAACACACTAAATTTCCACACTAGCCAGCCTCATTCATGGGTTTGTCTCACAGTGGGCAAAACTATTCATAGTTTTTCCACATTTGTGGGGGTTCTGTACCCCAAACCCCACAAATATAATGTTCACTGTTATCTGGGGGCTTGGAACTTATCCATACACATATGGGGATTCAGCTGTATTGCAAAAATTGTACTTCAGGAATTTGTGCAGTATGAAAAGATTATTAGACTCAGAAAGGAAGGATAGCATTACATTAAATGCCATTTAAGGAGCTGTAGAGAAAAAGAAGGGAGGGTTATCAAAGGGAAGTGTTTTTTCTTCTGTCAAAGAAATGCTGACATGTTTTGTTTTTCTTCTACACTAGAATGCTCTCACAGATAGACAAAACTTTGAAAATACAGGAAGGGCTATTTTTGTCTTCAGTAGAAGCAGCAGCTTTATTTTTTATTTTTACTTCAAAAAACTAAAGTAGAAAAATGCAAACAGGAATACTAGCTTATTTTAAAAAGATTCAGGCTTGAATAACAGAGTTCATGGCAATAACTTTTTTTTAAAAAAAGAAGAAAATAAATCAAAGGAAGAAAATGTGCAACATGCAGAATGTAAGGGTGTACGTACAAATTCCATTATGACAATTCCAAAGTTAATTCTTGCTGGAGGATAGCTGAGGATGAATTGAATAATAATGGAATTATATAATGGAGAATCTATTCATCCCTCGCTCCATTTAGCCTTAAACATATTCTGCAATGTTCCCTATTTTCATGCACTTGTTAGGAAAAATCCAAATACTTAAGTAACCATAATTCTGTTATTTATCTTTTGGTTCTCCTTCCTGGAATAACATATCTCTGGCCATTGTTTCAAATATTTTATAATTTTACTATATAGGCTGATACATAGTTGCATTAAAATTGACTTTCGCATCTTGTTATATTCAAGACATGTTAGATGTTCTTCAAGAAATAAAAATATTTCCCGAGCCTAGCAGATTGCTAATGTTAATTGGAAAAGTTTTTCATTAAAGTAATACAAGAAGAAAGATTGCATATTAGTGTCTTTTTTTGGCATTGATGTATTTTTTATACCCATAAGTCCTATTCTGTTTGTTTTTGCTTCAGATAATCAACATATCTCCTGTGTACCTGATTCAATTCACCGATTTACGAATTCTTTCAAAACCATAAAATTTAGCTGGCATATAAAAAAAGCCCAAAGTGTTCTCTTTTTCAACAATTCATTAAGTCAAAATATGAGAGCATTATTTTTCATCCCAGGTAGGTTTGCTTTAAAATGTAGTAATCTGAATGCTAGAAAAAGCCTTGTTTAATAAGAAGATCACAATAACTTGGATTCTGAGTTTTTTTGTGGTTTGTATAACTGCCAAGAAGTCTGTAATCAGGTTTGCTATGGCAAAGACAAATGGTTTCAGACTGCAGCCATTTTATATAAGCTAATATATTTACTCCTATCTCTTGAAGATCAAAAGTTTTCCACATGCCTAATTTTTCTGTCTTACTGCTTCTCAGCTTTTGCTGGCCAACTGATACATTTAAAAATCTGCAACTACTTAATGTACTTCAATTCCTCCAGGGGTCAGGTGAAGCCAGATTAAATGCAAAGAGCTGTGTGCATCCGTGCACATGAGCGTGTGTGAATTAAATTGTTTGTTAACCACTCTCTCCCCAACATCCCTGTCCAATTTACTGGAGGAATGTAGCTCAGTGGTAGAGTCCCTGCTTTGTGTACCAAAGGTCCCAGGCTCGACCCACCACTTCTCCAGGTACGACTAGGCAACCCTTCAGAGCTCTTGCCAATATGTGTTGACTGCACTGGGTGTGATGCACCAATGGTCTGACTTGGTATAAGGAAGCTTCCTACATTTCAGATCCACTCCTGCCCTTCACATATACTGCTGCAGCTTTTAAGTCTTAAAAGTGTGGGCGTTCGAATCAGAGATACTCCACACAAGACGTGGATCAGTACCCAGGTTGTTGATTTGACTGCCATAAAAATTGAAGCTGAGGGGCCCACTTCGAAGTGAAAGCTCCTGTGGAAGACACTGAAGTTCCAAGCTCTGCAGTTTAAGAAGGGTATCAACAAGCTGGGTATGCCCATGGTAGGATTGGGTCAGATTTGTTGTTTCTATTTGCAAAACATGGGAACCCCCCCCCCAAAATGAGCATGAACAGGAGAATGTATTCTATGAAAATGCCTGCATGTTATCAAACAGGTAGTCACTTTTTAAAAAGTATTTTGCCACGAAAAAAATTGCAATCATGCTTTACTCTATGGGGAAATTTTGACCAACTTTGGAAGATTCTATAAAATTTGAATGTATTATTATCTTTTTGTTGTATGCAATTTTCTTGTTGTACAAAATGCATAGCAACTACAAACATGCACAAATCAAGGACAGATAAGAATCATCCTTGAGTTCACTAAGATTCTCTGAACATCACTTGTTCACCCATTCTTGGTCCTGAAGATGGTAACAAAGATAGGGAAACAGCCAAGTCTTATGAGGAAACATGGAAGAATTTGTGCATTCCTCACTTGGAGAAAGGCGAACCGAGAGTTTGTATGAGAACCAGCTTCAACTATGTGATAGACTGACGTGGATGAAGTGGCAGATTGGTTTGTTGTTGTGCCAAGAAACAGGACCCAAACCAATAGTTTCAAGTGCAAATATTAGGAAGATATGTTATGTACACTCTGCTTGACGGTGATGCAGCCTGCCTCTGAAAGCAGTGGACTCTCTTCAATTAGCATTTTTAAGCAGCTGTAGATGGCCACCCCATGTGGATGTGTAGCAGCAGATTTTCTGCATCACCAGGAAACTGAATTAGATGACCTTTGAAGTACCTTCTGGCTCTGATTTTATGTCACAATCATATCTGTAGATTTATTTTTGACAACTCTTCCATATAATTTCTGCCAAGGTAATGGCAAGTGACAAATGCCTAATCCTGGTTTTCCTGACTTGTTGAAAGCCTCAGGCCTTTTCTTTCTTCAGCATGCTCAAATTAGTTGCAGGCTGTGTGAATACACAACAAGTTGGTGATCTGCTAATAGGTGGTAAAATCTAGTCCATGATGCTGTTGCATGAAGGCATCCATCCAAAAGTCAAATCCTCAGTGTAGCTTCCAATCCCCCTTATGTATCTGGTGCACCAGCTGCAACCCCTCCTTTGAAATGCTGATTTTGCTACAGTTATCTATGCTTTGGATAGTTTGGACTGGTTTATGCATGAGGCTACCTCTGAAGATTGTTCAGAAACTCCAGCTGGTACAAAATGTCATGCCAAAGTTATTAAATGAGATTTACTGTACAGAACATATTATCAGTGTGGAGGGGGGTGGTTTGTGTGTGTTTTTAATTTCATTATCCTCCCATTTGTCCCCAGGTGCAATGCAAAGTGCTGTTTACTCTAACATGATAAAGTTCTGAATATTCTGAGACCGGCTTAACTGAAAGATTTGATTTTTCCTGCATGAATCTACAAATGTATTAACCCTCTTCACTGGAGGATAGTTACGCAGAAGGTGGTTACAATGTCTGGGGATAAAGGTTTTTCTATGAAACCTATGATGGGATTTTGCTGTGGTGGTTCCCTGACATGGGGCATTCTCCCTGGAGCATCCATTCCGCATAGTCTCTCCTGTCCTTCTTATGACACTCAGGATAGCTCTATTCGTTTGAAAGTTTGGTGACATACTATTAAATTTATTAGTTTGCTTGCATTTTGGTTTGTTTTACACTTTGTTATTTGTTTTCCTAATAGCCTTCATGGAAGGAGGAGCAGGCTGTGGTTAAGTTCTCCTTTGGTGGGTGGCATGCAGGGCAGCTACCATCCGCCTGCCGGACCCCGCTGCTGTGCCCGCTCTCCTGGACCATCCTGGTTGGTGTCGCTCTTCCACTGTAGCCTCTTCGTGGCATGAGACGGGGAGAAAGAACGAGATCATGAGAGAGCGAGGGAGCCGAGCCCACCATGGCTTCCCTCAATGGCCTTTCTTCTTCAGCAGGTGGCATACAGGGCGGTGCCCTTGGGTGATGCTGAAGGGTAATGCAACCTCGACATGGGTTCAGGCACCAGGCCCTTTGGTAGGGGTGAGGTCAATGTTCATAGGAACGTATCGTTTTATTATTTGTTTTATCAATGCACTGTTTATCTTATTTTATTATAAACTGCCCAGAGAGGCCTCTGTGCTAGAGAGGCAAGGTATGCATGTTTTAGATAAAATGTATGTTTCAAGAAAACACAAAACATAAACTAAATCTCCAGTTACCTTCCTGTTCTTTTAATCCTTGTCAGAAGAATCAGCATTCAGTGATAGGGAACAGGCTTTGCCTATCAAAAGGTCCCAGGCTCATCTTGACATCTTCAGGTAGTAGAAATATTTTGTACGCATTTTGGTAGGTTATGTTGTGACACAGACAATATTTAAGAAGTTGTTTCACTGTGCTTTCAGAAGCAACTGAAACTGCCATTAAATCATTCCAGCTACAAAATTTATGGGTTCTGACCTGTTTTAAGCCCCGTTTAAAGGAAATGGAGTTATTATAACAGAAAGATGGTCACGTTTCAGGATTTAGATCTTGAAGAAAATCTGAACACTAGGGAATAGACACATACCAGAACAAGCATATGAAAAACCTTCCTATTTTCATTGCTTGCTGACAGTATGTAAGGTCCAAGGAGGAAAAGTTTAAATCTATCCACAGTCAAAGCATATGGAACTTGTCAAGTTAGGAGCAATCAAGCCTAGCTTCTTTATGCAGGAGAAAGGAAGAGGAAATCTGGGATTATAAAATCCAATGCACAGAGTGAGAAATGGGTGTGTAAATGGACCGTGGAAAGGAGCACTTTAATCCTAGAACTATGTTTTTCATTCAGTAGGAAAGCTGCGGAATGCAAACTTTCATCCATGAAAGCATGTCTCAGAATTCAATAAAATATATATTTCAAATCTCATGCAATTACACTGGTAAATGTTCAGTCTATAGGACAGAAATAATTTATGCATAGGAACTCATTTGAATGGCTTAACACAGCTTGAAAAATCCTGGCCCTTTAATAAAGCAGAATGCTGCTTTTAGAACATCACTGAAATGTTAAAGGCTCCTAAATAAACAGTGCTTTGTGTGCTCATATTGCTTTGTGACTCCCTGATTGTGTCCCATTCTGCTAACCACCTGTCCAACTTAACTTTGATTGGCTATGTATTGTCTGCAAATAATTCAATAGGAAACAAATATGTTACTGTTGTATTAAAAACAGAATGCGTTGTGGGACCTAAGATTACTGGTCAGTGTAGGAATTTTCCAGGCATCTGGTTTTCAGCCCACACTGAATGCAGTGAATTATATCTATATAATTGAGAATGATGAATGATCTGACCCTTTCAAAATGCACAGTGAGGAAAAAGCTCAGCACAGGAAAAAAGAAGTAAAATTGGGGTAAATATAATGCAAGATGCAAGCAGTGTGGGGGAGATAAAGTGGGGGGAAGAGAGAAACCAACTTCAACCAAATGCTAGAATTCCACTGGGGGCAATTGGTTGCATAATAACTTGCAGGCCTTGAGTAATGTAAGTAAGATCAAAACACTAGCATTGATTTGTAAGCCGTGAGAAAGAGGTATTATGCCAAAAAAGTTACAGTCTGAGTAAACAAAACAAAACAAAAAACTGACCACACTTAACATTTTTGCTTGGGGACTCCCTTACTTCCCTGAAAGTAATTCCAAAAAATGTTACAAAATGCAAGACTGGTTTGCTAGTCAGGCTACAGAAGGTTCCTAAATTACTCTGACATATATTATTATCACCTTAGCAAGGGCAATATCCATGTTTGCACACACCACCACAATGACTGGACCTATATATCAGCTTGGAGGGCACGTGCATGCCTAACTTAATCAGCTTGATAAATTAGCACTTTCATCCTGGCGTTTCACACTTGGATGCCACGCTGTGGCAAGAGGCAGCCTCTGGACCAACCTGCCACTCTTATAAGATATTAAAGCCAGAGGTCAGTTCATTTTCCTTATTGCCTTTCTCCTGTTTGCAGCTAGTCATCTGCTCTCTGCAGCACATTGAAAGTGGGAAACAGCAGATGGAGAATCTGTTGTCAGACACTGAAAAGGCATGGGCATGGAAGTGAGGGGAGGCAGAAAGGAACAAAAAAGAATCCTTTTGTCAACAAAAGGCACAGACAAGTGGCTGGACAGAAGAAGAAAGGGGTGCCATGTTGTTCTTTCATTGCATCAGAAAGCACCAAGTCACATGCCCAAGCATAGTGAAAGAGCAGGAGCCTTTCAAATATCTTCAATATTTCTAATACAAGAAAAAGAAAGAAAAGAAAAATTACAATGTAGAGCACAGCTATAAGGACACTAAAACTGAAGCTTCTCCCTTTTGGTTTAATGTCCTCCTCTCATTCCCCATCTAACATTCCAGTCACAATCTCAAAGATGATGGAAATTTGGGGTGGGCATCACCCTCGCCTGAATTGTTCCTTACCCAAATAATTTAAATATGAATAGAGAAGTCTTGCAGCTGGTTTAAAGAATCAATTGTATAGGTCCCCAATGCCATTCTGGCAAGGATCCAGCACCCATGTTGCAAAGGGAAATTCAAATAATGCCTATTCATTATGTTTTAATAAAGAGTGAATGGGGGAAACCCAAACACAAAATCCATCATAATAGACTGAATTAATCAAGCTACAGAATACACCAGTGAAAACTTTCCACTCGGCATTAGGGACAAGGGTTGTATCATACAGGACAGCATATACACATATGCACCATAGCATGTGACAAACACATGTGTCACTTCTGTGGCATACACACACACACACTGAAAAGTCCCAAGTAATGTCAAATAAAGTTGGATAAATGAACATACATGCTTGTGCTGAAAATCATAGTCTTCACAGTTTTGCAGTATGGAAGTGATATCCTCGTAGGACATTGCCTTATGGGAAGGACACAGACTTGCATAAAATAAGAAGAGCTACGAGTTCCATCTTGTCCAGCATTCTGTGGTGATGGGCAATCAAGAGATGCTCAAGATTGCCAGAGTTCTTTGAACAGAGTCTCATCATGCATCTTCACCCAATTTCCATTTGTGTTTGTTGTTTGCTTTCTGTCAATGGGAGATTTGCATAAGCCTCTCAAATTATGCAGAAACCTCTGAAGAAATTTCCTTTATAGACCGGATTTGATCTAGTGAGGGATTTTGCACCAAGTCCAAAATGTCCACAATTGAATTGGGAATTGGGAACTAAATTAATATGAGCACATGGTCAATGCTTCCCAAAATAATTCAGTGGAGTTATGCCCATGTTCACATTTAGGGCTTTGAAAAGAGCATGCTTACATGTTGTGCAAGAAAAAAATGAAATTGTCTGCATCCCTAGGATTCTGTTCATACAGTGGCCAATCAGTTGCCCATGGCATAAATGAGCCTCCTGGCTCTGATACTGAAGGCTACATACCACCATTAGGAATAATAGCCCCCTTTTAAAACCATTCAAATTGATAACCATCACTGCTTCTTGTTTCTTCCTCAGCTCTGCCCTGACTCTCCCACCAGTCAGCTTCCTTGGATGCCCCTGACTTGTAGTATGTTGACAGTGCTAGAAAAGTGTCTCCCTGTCCATTTTGCCACACCTTGTGTAAATTTGTACATCCCTATCATGTATCTCCTAACTTACTGTCTTTTTCCCCTAAGTCAAACAATCCCAGCTGTTTCCTTTTCTTACAGGGGAGCTGTTTCAGTGCTGCTCTTTACTGCCCCATTTCCAACTTTAAAATCCTGCTTTTAGGTGCAATGACTATAATTGTATACAATATTCCAATGTTGTTGTACCATAGGTTTGTATAAGGGGAGTAAGACATTGGGAGGCTTGTTTTCAATTTCTTTCCAAGTTCACCTAATGTAGAATTAGCTTTTATCACAGCAGCTACACATTAGGTAGACATTTTTTATCAAGCTGTCCATCACAACAGTTGGTCTGTCACTGATAGGTCAGATCCCATCAGTATATATGTAAAGAGTGATGGCAGGGGCAGGGGTAATTTAATTGCATTAGTTTAGACTTGCATACATTGAACTGCACTTGCCATTTTGATGCCCTTTCTACTAGTCTGAAAAAATCTCTTCGGAGCTCTTTGCATTCCCTTTTTGTTTTAAGCACACTAAATTATTTGGTTTCTTCAGCAAACTTGGCCACCTCACTGCTTACTCCTAATTCCAGATCATTTATGAACAGGTAGAAAAATGATGGGCACAGTACAGAATTTACTGTGCTGTAGGAAATCTTACATTTATCTCTGCTCTCTCTTTTATGTTCTTTGACCAATTGCTTATCCATAAGTGGATCTACTTATTATTCCATGAGTGCAAAGTTTACTCAGGAGTCCTTAATGAAGGCTTGCCAAGAGCCAGTCTCTCCCCTACAACCTTTCATCCTTTTCCTTTCCAGCAGACAAAAGGAGAGGCAGGCCAGGATTTCTGTTTAACACCTCAGTGCTGGAGGGGCCCAATTGCTTTGGTGCAATCAGAGACAAAGAACCACAATTCTGAGCCCCACACCTCAATATCTGATGTTGGGCATTGTGTTATGGATGGCTGACAGTTTCTAGCTGCAGCTGCCACTGCTTTTGCCATCCCTGCAATAAGGTAACTGGCCCACCCATTCAAAGGAGGTGGAGGCATGATTGCCAACTGCTGGAGAAGCAAATGATTGCAGGGAAGGAGGGTGAGCTTGGATGAGGTATACTGAAGACCCACCTAAACATGGCATTGGCCTTGCTGTTCAGTGTTTATCCTGAGTTTCCATTTGATTTCAAGAACAATTCAAGATCTTTTCGGGTGGCATAATTGCATATATTGAGCATGCAAGGAAAAAGAGTATGTTAGGGCCTGCTGTCAAACTAAGTTCACTCAGTAACCTGTCTCAACAGATATCTACATGTGCAGAATTGTCTTCATGACCCTCCTTTTGGGATGGTTTCCCATAATACATATCAACTGTACACACACAGATCTGTTTAATCTACTGAATTTCCAAAGGTTAGGGGCAGGGCAGGGACTTCTACCACAGTCCTGCTCTTCACATCACATACACTGTGGCAGCATATCTGGCTATATTGTCCAAAAGGCACATAGTCTCTATGTCAGACATTGTGTGTTCGTAATTTCCTAGAGTACAATAGCATCATATTTGTGCCAATGCAGCACAACTAAATAATATAAAGAGGCATTTCCTGAGGTTTCCAAAATCTGAATGCAGAACATCTTTCACTAAAGGGTAGAAGTAATCTGGATTCAGTTTCCTTTCTGCATTTACAAACATTATTAATTTAGGAACCTGATAATGCAGGACTTGGACAGGCAAAGTTCCCTTTCAGACCTTACTGATTCATCCTGGCAAGGTCTGAAGTGAAGGGCAAGGTTTGAATTGAAGAACACAAAGGCATAAGGAGTGGGACTAGTGTGCAGGTTTCCAAGCTTCTAAGCATTTTAAGTGCTGATTTTATGGGAACATCTGCAACAACTTTTTTCAGTAATATCTTATCCCAGTAAAGCTGTACTCTTGACAGCAATGCCAATGAACAAGCCCATTTTGTCTAAGATAACAGTATTAAAATATAGGTAGAGATAGGTTATCCCCAAAACCTGTTTTCTCGAAATCATGGTCTGTGGGTGATTTGTTGATTGTTGTTTTAATTAATTTGGTAAAGAAATGGAATAAACCTCAAACAACTGATGATAAATGTATAATTCTGGATTTATTTTATAAGTCATATAATGGAATCAAGCCGAAAGAGTGCAAATCCTATAGCTGCTAGGCAAATACACGCAAAGATATGAAGTGCAGTGCCAGCATCCCTCCTCCACCCTCACACCTGGCCTAGTTCTTTCCAGGCTGTCTGCATTCCCAGGTTGGGGCATTAACTTTGGTGTCAGAGGTTTGTAGGCATTCCAGGGAAGCAGAGAGGGGGAGAGTTAAGTCCCACTATTTTACAAGGTATCTTTGGTGACTCTGCGTCTTCTCCTGGTACACCAGGATGAAAGACTTAGATGGCCAGAGGCAGCTGCCTTTTGCAGAGCAGGCAACTTTGGCCTGTGCACCCCTTCTGCCTTCCATCCAATGCATGTAATCCTCTGAGTCTGGACTGTGATGCCAGTAACTGTAACATCTTCAGGAAGATGTATATTGTAGGTGTTGAGCCCTCTCCTTCCATAAAGGACCCTTCAAAAGTGGTGGAGTCAGTTTCTGAATCTGACAAACAGAAGGGACCAGAATCCACTGCCAAAATGCCAAGGCTAATGGATCCAGTCATTAGCCAGGCAGTTGCTGGCAATCATAGTGTTTCAAATTCTCTAGAAAAGTTTGATGAGCATCCTAATATGGAGGGGACAAGACCTTACATTATTCATCCAAGGATATGACATCACATTAAAAGGGCAGATTCAGCTGGGAAGCATGAGATACTCCAAGAGCGTGGTCTTGAAGCAGGATGATGCAGCTTAAAGGTGTGGTTTGCTTTTTTCAACTTGGGAGCAGCAATATTCAGTTTAGAATTGACTTATTATTATTAAGCTGCATTTTCCTAAATGCCATCATTCTAACTTTGCTTGTTCCCTTGTTATTAACTTCTGCAATACCTTATTTATCTATTGTATTAAGGACCCAGCCTAGCTTTTTAGCTTCATCACAATAAAGGCTGTTAATTATAAAGCTTTTCTCCTGGTTTGCTTGGAAGGAAGGGAGAAGACACTTATATTATCAGATCACTTTTAAGAAGCACTGACCTTTACTCCCTTTTTAATGATTTACATGCAAAATGTGAAATTCACTTGATTGCAGTTAATATATGTTTTGTTGGGGAACTGCAAAATAATGTAATAAAGAAAAATTAGAAAACAAGTTTGTTGTGAACTGCCTTGACAGCTTTGGAAAGAAATACAATGAAATAAATGAAATAAAATCAGTTTTACCTATTATGCTTAACTGACTTTGCTTCCTAAAATGATGATAGGTGGGTAGGGATTCTGTATGAAACTAATTTGCTGAGCTTAGACATACTTTGGATGGTGTCTTTGTTTGCATTGAATTTGTCTTGCGTGATGGTGTATTGCACATTACATGAAGTGCCAAAACACTTTGTTAACAAACTTATTTCCCAGATGTGGCTAAAACAGGGACAGAAGGCTGATATGTCCTAACATACCTAACAATTCAATTACAGTTATCTTATGGTGCCATCACATATTTTTCTTCAACAATCAAACAGCCTCAGCTGGAAACCCTAAGCAATAACATAAATAAAGCACCATCTGGCAAGAATAATTAAGGAAGGCTGGAAATAAAACATTAATTAGCACAGTATTTCAAACGACCTTCAAAGGCCTGATTATGAAATTATCTGCAAAACAGGTAATCACTTATTTCATGTTGTAGTTAAATTTAACTAAGCATGAATAAATAATTTCACACTTTGAACCTACTACTGCATGTTATTGACACAAACCAATGATCAAATCATTTCATTCTGGTATAACAACAGCCGTGAAACAGACAACAAATAGATAGTAAGTCAGAACCAGCTGCACTGTATTACTGTCTCGGATACTTGAGAAAGCTAGCACAGGATTCTTTTTGTCCTACGCAGTTCCATTTAAAAATGTAATCTAACATTTTATGGAATTTCATTATGTAAAGCAAATTAAAACTGTAAAAAATCTTGCATGAAGATATTTGTTTCTTACCAACCATTTTGTCTCAGCTCAAATATCAATGCAAGTATGTTGACATAGGTTCCAGACCTGGTCGTAACATTACACAACTAGAAAATCCTTAGTCCTGTAGCTACAGAAACCAGTCAGCTAGCCAGGCATCAGAAAAAGCTGGTTTCAGTAGCCTCCTATACCCTTTTGCAAGCTCAAGATGGACAAATGAACCAATACTGAAAACTTAATCTATTGTATAAGGGGTTCTCTGCGTGAGGCATTTATTTTATGCTTGTGATTCCTCACCCATGATAACATGCAGGTGCTTTACACAATGTTCTCATTCTCTAGGTCATCTCCCATTCTTTCCAAGCCTTTCTGTAGCTTTTCTCGGGACAAGGAAAATAGAGTATTCTATTTGCAATACAAAATTAACCAGAAAGAGAGAGACACATATAATACCACTATACTTCAGCTATACAGCAGTGCCCCCTTGTGGTTATATAATAGAACATATAGAAAAGGCAAGAAAGAACAAAATGAATGCACACTTATAAAGGAATCAATCTCAGCCCTGCAAAACACATGGAAGCAGAGGCCTCAGCTAAGAGGCTGATTATAAGCATCAAGCAGATAAGTTCAAAGCCTTTATAAAACTTGTGTGTGTGTGTCCTAAACTACCAGGAGGCAAGGGAATCATGAACAGCACTGCTTTACTTCACTGTATAAGAGCAGTACCCTTAGGATTTTAGATTTCAGCTCCCACCAGCCCCAGTCAACAGGGCCAATGATCAGAAAAGATGGAAGTTATGGTCCCAAAACTGTGAACAGTGCTGTGTTGGTTCCCGCAGTCAACAGAAACATCCAGGAAAAGGGTATCTAGGTTCAGATCATTAAGACAGTTGAAGTTCAAGTAATGGGTTCACGGTGTTAGCTCACTGCTTGCAACTACTTATCTTTCCTCATATTCTGATTTTGTGTGAACTGTAAATTTATTTATTTCCTTAAGCCCTCTATGGCCCAATAACCAAATCTCTCTGGGAAGCTCACAACAGTTTACACACAGATAGGGGCAGTCCAGATGTGGCTTATATAAGCCCCAGTGCAGTATAATGTGGGGGGGGCAGGGGGTGGTTAGTTAGAACATTCAAGCTGTTTTTGTGTCATCTGTACCCAGGGGTTGTGGATTCCATGAGTGTTAAACATCAGGCACTGGGTTCTGTGAAACTTGTTTAACCCTCACAAAAACCATGAGTCCTGGGTTCAGATGTCACAATAAGCCACAAACATGGCTTGCTATTTATGGTTGTGCCTGCAGTCAGTGCTTCTCATCATGGCTTAGATAAGCCATGATCACTCATACTGATTATATATGCCTGGTCATGTCTTTATTCCTTCTACAAAAGCAAGAATATAGTGTGACAAGGCACAACTTCCATCTGAGGGCCAAATAACAAAAACTAAAGTGTATTTTATATATTGTATAATACTCAGGTAGATGTAGAGACCAAATTCTTTATTAGGTGACTTTATTAAGAGTCTTTATTAAGTCACGTTCTCTTTATCCCTAGGCCATGTGATGTCAATTGACTTGTGCAAACATCTTTTGGAATCGGGCCAAGGAGGCATCCTGTAGGAAGCATCCATATGTGATCAGACTCTTGAATAACCCAGACACCATCTGGAAAACCAGACACACTGGTCAAAAAGCTTCCTTGGGGGATCTCTGAAAGTTGGCTTCTCTGTACAATGACCTGTAGACACCTCCCTCCCAGGAAGGAGGTGGTTGTGTTAAATGCGGTTGAATAATCTGGGCTGATGCATTTGGCTACCTTGGACTGGTGTAGTTCTGCCTCAGATCTGCAAGGTTTGTTACCGGTACTAGAAGCACAGTGCATTGCTTTTAGATGCTTATTTCAAATTCAGATATGCTCTTGGGTTCATTAGGACTTATTCCGAAGCGAGCATGCATAGGATTTCACTTTAAATGGACCCTGGGAGCAGACAGTACTTTTAGCATAGACACAACTTTATAAAAGGTTTCCAATTTCCACCCAAACATGATAAGCTGTATTCACATACAGTCACATTAAATGTAGAATGACTCCTGCCAGGTTTGTTGTTGTAACCATGTTTAGTGGCAGCATTATTATTAGTAGTGGCATTAGTTTCTCTTCATGGCTGAAAGTAATCTTATGGTAAGGTTTTCAGATACTCAAGTAAAACAAGAGTCTTGTCAGCATGAAAGCAAAATAAAGCAAACTGTTTGTGGTGGTAGATTGCAGTTTGGTTAAAGGATGGATTTCAGTTATTTGTTGAGTGAGAAGCAGCCTATAGATTCTTTCTGTGGAGTCACTAGGTAATGCAAATAATGAAACTGCAAACATGAACTCTACTAGCTGACAGAAAGATGGCCAGAGTTGTAAATATTCCTTTTCTGAGATTAAGGAGGGCTCCAGCCTTTCCAATAATTAGTAGAGTTATTAATTAAACTATTTATGAGTCCCTATTCAGCCCCTAAAGCAATATATAATTTTTAAAGCAACAAACTGAAAGTAGCACAGAATAATCTCCGAAAACCCAAAATAGAGAGTGGAATTTAAAAGCCATGAAAAGTCAGGTGGGGCAAAGCAGTTTCAACAGATGGCCTAAAGCTAGGCAACGATGGAGTTGATCTAACCTCTCTAAGGAGAATGCTCCACAATTTGGCACTGGCAGAGGGAAAAGTCTGGCCTCTCTACTTGGTAGGGCATATATCAGAGTCTTTGATGAGAATAACAACTGTAGGGGAAAAGAATTTCTTCAGATATCCTGGCCCAACAACACTACGGCATTAGCAAACAGAGATAAAGAAGTCCACCAGGTATTTTGACCTAGAACTCATCCATATTAGCCAGCATAGCCATCTGGGGGTGGGGGGGGGCACAGGTTGCCCGCACCCATTCTAGGGTGGATGCTAGAGCTATTTGTGATACCGATCTGCATCTGGAAAAAGGATGAAATAAGGGTAATCCCTGAGTATCTGTGGTTATATATTATTGTATAGATTTATTGCCTGAATTTTTAACCATCTTATTTTCTGATAGACAAGTAGTCCCAAAATATCTTCAGCCAAATTAAAACCAGTGTAGCACCTTTATAGGTTATATGTTGTTGGCAACACCTCTTCACATGTAATGTCGTTACACCATGGCTACTGAGACAATGGGCAGTGTGTCGGCGGTATATGCCATAAAAAGGAAGAAAAAGCCCTATAAACCCTATAAATAGCATTTGGAGAACTTAGCACATAAGGCAGTATCTCTATCCTGCTAGTATTAAATGGATGCTAACTGGGCAATGTTTGTGAAAAGGGAAGTTCTACAAATCTTCTGCATGCACCCACATGCACTCTTACACCAATCTTTTCATAAGGGGAGAATGAAAAGCAAGACAGGCATCAGAGCAACCCAGCACCAAGACCCTGCCCTGGAAACAAATGAAATAAACCTTAGAAAGCTGTCTGCTGAACGAAAGCCAAATCAAATGACACTGTTATATTGAAAACTCTGACAAAGGAGGAACTGAAGCAAAGGAAGTACTCCATTGTAAAATAATTATAACTAGAAGATGGCAACCGGAGAACTAGCTATTCACTTCTAACCAATGTGAATTTAACCAGTCCTTTAGCACCTCTGGTTTCCTTAAGGTTGCCAGGTCACAATGCCAGTGTGACAGAATAGAAGTCTCTGTCTATTTCTCAAAGCCTAGATCTAGGATCCCAGTTTCCCTTGGCTCCCAAGCCCACTGACCTCGGTCCTCAGCTTCCTTTCCTGCTCACATACATTCTGTCAGAAAGTTTTAGCCATAATTTTAGTATCTGGATTTCTTTCCTTCCCGAATTAGCTCTCGATTTCCTTAGCCATCTTCTTCAGTTTCATGACTTTCAAACTACCACATACTTTTTTCCTGTTTCTTTAGCTAAGCCTCTCTGACCAGATTAGCTGCTTCTTAGTTCAATTCCTTTTCTCCTCTCCCCATTACTTTAACCCTCCTTCTTAATCTGCCCTTTCCTTAGCTTTGGCTTCTAAGTACCCTTTGCCCTTCTTTCAGCTTCTTTGCTTCTTGGGTCCCTGCCTACAGCTAAGGATTTCTGCAACCCCTTTGTTAATCTTAGCCTGTTTGCATCTTCCAAAAACCTTGGAGAAGCTGGGCTACAAAGTGCTTCATTTCATGAGGAACTGAACATTCAGAGTCATCACTTGTTCAGAGCCAGAGGTTTACTGCCACAAAAATATTGCAGCAGATGTGTTCAAGTCTTTTATTCCAAGTCTCAAGTCTCAAGTCTTTACTTTCAAGGCCAAGTTGGGTGTTAAGTCATTGCAAGAAATGTTCCAGTTGAGTCTCACGTCTCTTTTAGCATCTCCCCTTCCCTCTGTCCTGCCCCCGTCCCTCCCCCCCTCCTATGCCAAACAGAAGAGTTGAAGCCTTGCCTTGCCTTGCTTCTATTGCAACCCCCCTCCCTATACTGACCCACCCCCCTGAAACTCCCTCCCACCCACCACCTCTGCTGGGTTCACACTTGCCTTGCAGCCCATCACAGATACCTTCTGCAGAGACTGCCCCAGGATATCCTGCTGAATGTCAGATGCAGGCAGTAAGCCCTGATCAACTTGGTCATAAAAACAGCAGAAATCTCGAGTTGAGTTGAATGGCTCACTTGCTGTGCTCAGTTCGAGTCATTGATATGACTGAGTTGCTCAACTTGAGTCCCCAACACTGGCTCAGATTGTCAGCACTTTATACTAAATTTCTTTGTTACGTATCTTTGCTACTCATTTTCCTTCCTTGTTCCTTTGTCACAGTAGTCAGTAGCTGTATTTTAGGTAGATGATCTTCAATTAAGTGTGTAAGAAAGTTGCTCAGTTATGTGGATGCGACAGTTGTGAGAACTTTGCTACAGAAAAGAAACAGAACTATTCTACTGCCTCTTTCCTGAAAATTGAAGCTGTTGGCCCTATCTTACTTTCACCTAGTGGCAGCCATTCCATGAGGCTACCCAAACTGTTTCAGTCCAAGCTGGTCATTTTAGGAACTTTAACTGTGAAGAATTTCTGCCTTGATGTGCTTCCCCCCAACACACACACCCTTCTTTTTTTGGGGGGGGGGTCTTTTGATGTTCAAGGTGTTGCAAAAAAAGGAAAAGGAGAAATGGGAGGAAAATTACCCTGTATAGAGCAAGAAATGCTGATATACAAGCTGTGTTCCAAAATGCAAGAGGCACACAATATCATATCATAAATATATGTTGGCTACTGGAGTGCACCAAAGAATCTTAAAAAATCATCCTGTGCTTTATAGAATACAGAAAAACTTTCATGTAGATCATGCAAAACTACACGTGTCCTATGTGCACGCTTGGATGAGATTCCCAGGTGCCCGCAAGAGTTGGAGGGCTCTGGTGGGAATGATGGCTGAGGCTCAGAGGAGAGGGAGTTGATAGTTGTCCCAGTAGTGGCTCAGAGTTCACACTCTGATATTGGAGTTGTTGAGCCTAGTGAGGCCCCAGGTGGACAACTGCTTAGTGATAACCAGCCTGAGACAGTGCTGGATCAAAGCACTTCAAGGACAACCATTGAGCTCCTCCCAATCCTGATTGTGGGAAAGAAGCAGGTGGAGAACAGGCTGGGGAAGGTTCCTCAGGAGTTTGGGATGCTCAGGCCCTTCGATGCACTCGCCGGCTCGGCAAACTGGAAATTCGATGGGAGGAGCGAAGGCATGCCCGCTTCCATGTGCATCTCCCTCCAGAGACCGGCCCCAAAGGGTTCAGTGACTAGGGGTGACTAGGGTCAGAGCAAGAGGACAACTTTCTCCTACAGAGAAAGTTGTGTTTCAGAGCTTGTAAACACTTTGTAGCTATATGGAATAAAGACTCTTTTAACGACTATTGAAGTGATTGCCTTTGTTGAGAAGGGACGCCTGGCTCATGACAATATGGTCCTGAAAGAAACTGGTGTTTCTAATTATTTTATTATCCTGATGGGATAGTATCATGGACAAGAAGCTACTGTTAGGACAGACCATGAAAAAATGGAATGGTTTCCTATAGGCAAAGGCATCAGATAAGGGTGTACCTTATTTCCCTATCTGATCAATCTGTATGCAGAACAGAAGCAAGGATGTTGGAGGATCGCCAGTGTACCTTGCACCCTGCCAGAACTGATCTCTTCCCTTCCCTGTCCCATGAAACACCCTCCGTTTCCTCTCTGAGGTTGCTGTTATGACCTCAGAAAACAAGCAAGAGAGTTCTCTTTCTGGCAGCTGTAAGTGGGGAAGTGCAACCTCAGCATTGATACCCTGCTCCAACATCAGAGCCAGAAATCTAAAGTGCTGTGTAGGGCTTTTGGGACTGCTCTCTTAGTGATCGTGATTTAAAATGCATGGGAAAATGAAGCTACAGGATCCATGTTTTTGTAAATGCCCTATAAATTCAATCTAGGATTTGCCTTCAAACATAACTGTGTATTGCCTTTATGCAAACTCAGAAGCAACCCCACTGAAGGGTAAAGCATGGTCTCTGCCTTCATAATATTAAAAGCATACATCTACTTGTGCAGAGCCAACATTTGGCTGGCTAGCTGGCTTGTTTATGATTTATCTAGTTAGTTAGTTTTGCAATTGCAAAGAAAGAAATTAATTTCAGCAAACTGCTAACGTAAGCATTTTATATTGGATATTTCAGTCTGATCTTCCAGGTAAATGAGTTACTAAAGCCATGGATGGTGGCTAGATTTAAAATATGATATGGCTAACAATTCCTGAGTATGTGCAAAGTGGTTCCATTAGGCTTAATAGACTTCTAAGTATATGGGTTTTCTGGTGTTATTTGCTTACTAACTAGTGTCCAATTAAATTCAGTGTTCCAGTTTAAACTTTAGCTGCCATAAAATAGTGAGAATAGGTTTCAGGATGGCACAATTCCATCTCAGTCCAAACACAGGTATCACGAAGCCCCTGAACCATACTGTAAATAGGTCACCGCTTAATATGGTTGATCAAATTCAAGTGTCATTAGAAGCACTAATGAATTGCTTTTTTGTGTAGCATGAAATGGAAAATCTGTCCAGCTGAAGTCAGTCAGAGAACAGCAAGGATAATTTGGCAAAGATAATAAAAGTTCATGATAATTATGATATATGACAAAGCAGAAATATGGATTTATTGAATATGGCTTAAAATGTTAAATAATATAGAAAGAAGGTTAAAGTTGTGTTGCAATTTTTTTTATCACAACACCCTGCCTCTTAAACTTTTAAGAGGGGCAGGATTCAAGGACAACTTGTATTCGTATAGTTCCATTTGTTTCAATCGAACTGCACTAGTGTAAGCAATCTCTTCTCCTACGATTCTCCTACGTTATCACTGCTGTATTATTTATTTTGATATGTTCTACTGATCAAGCATTATCACTCACAGATGGTATTAGGCTGGGCAGAGATAAGAGAAAACCATCACTCTGCAGGAAATGGCTGGTGAGGCTGTCTCTGCTGCTGAGGCTATTTGGCTACTTTCTGCTTCTGTATCTCTCTGCCCATACAGGACAGATGTAGGTATTTTGGATGCCAGCTGCCATCGCTCCAGTCAGCATGGCTCATAGTCAGGAATGATGGGCTTTGTGGTCTAAAACATCTGAAGGGCACTGGGTCAGCTACACTGGCAAACTGGAAGACAAGGTAAAGAAATGACAGAAGCCCACAAGCAGTCTCCATAGACCTATGGAAGGTACATGCGGGTGCACAGTTTCCAAACCAAGGAGAACAGCTTGAAGTCGACTGGAAAAGGTGGGAGAAGGACAGAGACTAACTATGTCAAACGTAACCCTGGAAAACATAGTTACTAGCAGCTATCTGTCATGGCCCAGGTATTATCTTCTAAAAGAAAATAGAAGGGAGAAATCATGGAAGGGACATGTGAACTTTAATGGCAAAGTCACCATTTGTTATTATTTGTACCATTTATAATGATGTTTCTTGACCACTTCAGGACTGGAAAGCATGCAATGGGGAAGGATGGCTGAAAGATACACTTGAAAGATACACCAAAAGAATCGTTTGGCTGCTCAAGCAACTTAGGCCCTTGAAGCAGGAGTGACCATTCCTATAGCAGTGAGGGCACTGCCACTGACAGTTACTTCTAAGGGTCATCTTAGCTCAGCAAATTAGTTCTGTGGTTTAGGGCACACTCCTATGGTCCCAGAAAGGGGAAAGAGAGTTGGACAAGGCTGTGCTCTCCAGCCTCCTTCTTGTCCTCCAAATGCTTCTGCTAGACAAACAAAAAAGTCCTTCTACCGAAATATGTAGAACAGAGTGGGTGGGAAGATGAAGATCAGATAAGATGATCATAAGCTTCCAAGTATGGGTGCCTACAGGCATCCCAGTAGGATTACTTATTCTGGTATTTTTACTGCACAGGTGCTCTGGGATTTTCTCAGTCAGGAGCAAAAGTAATTAAAGTGGCCTTAGATATTATGCCAGTACTATGCCAGTATTGCGGATGGGGGAATGCCGCTTGCCATCCTCCCTCAGGCAGCAAAATCCTTCAGAAAGGGTGCAAGTGCATGGAAGAATGGTCCCTCTCAGGTATAACCCATCATTTGGTTAGACACCTCCAGACCATCTAGGACAGGTGTTCTTCATTGCAAACCCTAAGAGCCACTAGTCACTCTTGTACAGCTCTCTGCCTCTCTCTCTCTCTCTCTTTGCAGAAGTTGCTCCCTCTCCATGGGTTCTTTCTAGTGTTGCCTTGTTTGCCTCAATGGTGGTCTGGACTACCAGATGAAGTTCTGGGGATGGAGAATCAGGAGACTTACCATCTGCCAACTTGAAGGTGGCTGATGGAGGTGAGGAAGGGAAGATACAGGAGCAAGCAACTAATTAACAGTTGTTGGTATCTATAATTTACCCTGCATAGCTTATCATCAATTTCTCTTTCTTATCCATTTGATTTTACATAAAAGCATAAAATGTATGGACATAAGAACAGTCATGCTGGATCGGACCAAAGTTTCATCCAGTACAGAACTCCATTGACATGGTAGTAACCCAACCACCCATAAGATCCTTCAAACAGGATGTTTATAAGAGTTCCACCTGTGCAAGCTCCTCAGCAACTGGCGCATGCAAGCATTCTGCCTCTAATTACAGAGGTAGCACATAGCCTACAAGGTGACCACCTGGACTTTGTGCTACCTCCGTGCTACCTTTCCTAATCTACCTTTCCAAATCAATAATTGTGGTTATTATCTGTGCCTCAATAATTGTGGTCTTGTATAATCTCCAAGCACTTTGAAGGGGGTAAACTCTTTTGTTCCCTCCCTCATTCAACTTCTTTTTATGTTTAGAGAAATTTCCTGCTTTGACATCAAATACAATTGTGTTGGGCCTCTTTGCAAAAGGCAGCAGCAGCAACAATGAATCATTAGCATTGCCCCATGGTCTCCAGCTGACACTCCTGGAGCAAGATGCAGAGTCTTGCCCGAAGCCTGACATGATGGCTAATGTACTCTACACCTCTACTATGAGTTCCTTCATCTTGAAGACAAAAGTAGCATGAAACTAGATCCAATATGAACACCATGACACATACCGTTCTGATGGCATCACAGAGGAATGGTAGGTGCCCACTTTTTTGGGCCTTGCAGGGCCTGATACCTTTCAAATCTGCATGGTAGATGGCAGCTTTTCTAGCCCTGCAACCCCATGCTCTTTACTGCTACACCGAGAGCTCTCTGGAAAGGTACAAGAGTGTTGGATGCAGTCACAAAAAGATAGCAAGTCAATAAAGAAACTGCTAACTTTCTAGTGGTAATTGCTGCCATTAACACTTCACTTGGTCTCTCTACTGCCTACATGGCACTCAGGTAATACACAGCCATGAGGTAGGAGAAGGCAGGATTCTAACCAAGCAGTTGACCCCTTTGCTGCTTCCCCACTAAGCCCCCAATTGCGCCTGCTTTAGGGAAGTTCCTTAGTTGCAGAAGTTATATCAATGGACTAGCAACCCAATCCTGTCCTGGAGTTGGATTTACACTCAAGAATGTATTCTTATACATTCAACTTTAAACTTATGAATTGTTAAGTTCATCACCACTGTTTTATAACTTTACTATACTATTGGGATCCAGTTGCAATCCTACCCCTGTCTGGTCAGTAAATGAAGGATATGAATGCACGTCTGGTGTGACAACATAGTGGAAATGCTTTGAAAACGCAGTAAAACCCAGTATACATTGTGAATACTAAATGATCTTATTCTCAAAAGTAGGGACTATCTTGTTTAACAAATATAAACCGTCAAGGAGTATTTCTGACAGCTAATGTCTTGTGAGGGACTGCTGATGAAGAAGTAAACAAGTACATGGCACCATGGGAGACTGAATAAAGGTCAGAAATGGCACTGGAGCTTCTTTTTCTTATATTATCATTATTAGAACATGGTTTGGGTTAAAGAAGTGACTGAAATGTTAAACATAAATATAAATATCCACACATGCGACTAGTATATATTGAGGAAATATTTATCATTTGGGGCTTGTACAAACAATTTCAGATGTTGGTTAACTAGGATCTCTCTGAGATACCTCATATCTTGAAGCAATCCTTCCAAATGAGGATGGAATACCATCTTTTATATATGATAAGTAAAAGCTGTTTATGCTTGTGCTCTTCCATATACTTATGCCTCAAGACTGTTTTTAACAGAGAACAACTTCCATTTCCATTATAATTTGAGTCCCTTTGCACTCTGTCCTGAGACTTTATGACAGTTTATAGTACAATTTAATCTTTTATTATTACTAAAAGATTTAGAGTCTTAGCTTACACTCAACATGCTCATAATTGTGAGGGGTAATTTGGTGTCAGAATACAATATATTCCTGTCAGCTTCTTAACTAATGTCTGATAAATAATTTAACTTCACCATGAATAGGCCTCTTAGAAAAAAACATTTGAATGAAAATTTGTCTAATATAGACTTGATCAGTTTAGGATTCTGGTAGCCATGGTTAAGCAATCATAAATGAATACAAAGGCAATTTTCTCACTGTTACTTTAAAACATTAGAGGAAATGGGGAAACATCACCAAAAGTATACAGTCTAATGTTGAGGGGATGAGTGAATATTCATTGGTGATGGTATATAATTATCAGTAATGATGATGGTGATTACTACTTCTACTATTTAAGTTAGATTAGCCTCTTAGAGCCGTTTACAATAGTCAATAAAGCAACATGTCTTGGGACCCAATTGTCTGAAGGAATATCTCATGTCAAGGAGACTCCTATGCCTATCTTATTTGGAAGTGCGGAAAGCCTTGCCTCATTCCACCACTACATCATGGGTCATCACAATCAGGATTCTGATGCAAGTGGAGATTATTTGAACCCCTTGTTCACTTTGGGAGGGAATCTGGCACTGGTGCACAGCAGTTTCTGTCCCAGTGCTTCAGGGGGACCACAGCATGGGAATAAAGGATTAACAAAAGCTCACCTTACCCTGTGGTCCCAGTTCTGAATGGGTTCCTCCATGTCTGCTATTTTCTTTAGAAGTAAGAGAACACGGGCAAACCAAGTTATGCTGAGTGTTGCCCTGTTTGAAATGAATTCCAAATAGAAACAGGAACGAAGAAACAGAACAAGTCAGAAGGGGTCTCCCAGGCCATCTAGTCTGACCCCGGGCTCCAGCCAGCTCAGCTCATGACATGCCTACCATATGCATGTCCAGCCTATCCTTGAATACTCTCATTGATGGGGCTTCAGCCACCTCCTGTGGAAGCCCATTTCATACCCTAGGGGTCCTAACTGTCAGGAAGTACTTCCTGGCATCCAAATTGAACCTTGGTTCCTTGCGCTTTGCTCCATTGGAACGCATCCTGCCCTCCTCTGCAGGGAAAAACAGGTCTCTATCCACCTCCGTTTGGCACCCCCTAATGTACTTATATGTTGCCAACAGATCCCCTTGGAGTCTCCTCTTCTACAGGCTAAAAAGATCCAGCTCCCTCAGTCTCACCTCAAATACCTTTGCCTTTTTTCATAATTCAGCCATCCTTGCCTTTCTGGCTATGTACCTCTTTCCCTTCTGCTCATCTGCCAAACTTCCCTCTTTTATTAAAAAGCCATTCATTTGAAACTACGTAACACAGCTATTCAACAGTGGCCCTGAAACTGGCTAAGGACAGAAGTAAAAGATATTTTATATATGATGTTATCCATATGTGTCTTTACCCTTCATCCCATTCCTACAGACTATCTTGCTTTCTGTCCCTCCTAAGCTGTGTATCCCTCCTTCCTCTACTTCTCCTCTTTTGGGTCAAAGGTGAGCAAGTTCCAGGGATTGGGGAGTTGCAGTACTTCCAGGTCCCCACAAGGGCCATGCCCTTTCTGCCTCTTCAAATATGACAGGGTATATTTGGCAAGGCATAAATATACATTTTGACATTATGATGTAGTACAATTCTGAATATATTTAGGTTACTAATCTTACATAAGCTTATATTTTACCTGGTTTTATATGTGCGCATGTGTGCGTGTGTGAAATAGATAGCTATTCTTGTGCTAATTCCCCTGCATTGTTGCCATCCTTTCTGCAGCAGAAAACATCAATTGTGAGATGTCAGATGTCAAGCTTCTATTATTACTTTAAATGTATGTCTTACATATTTGCCCCAAAACAGTACAACATCAAAAATCTAATCAACACAGTTATGTAGAAACTTGTAGTCTCTAAAATTTATTTGACAGGGGCCCTGGGGACATGCCTTTTATTCTCACACTTTACCTCATTGCAAGATAATTATTTTTTATGCCAGCCTCCATTCACAACTCAGTGAAGGACTAAAAATGATATAAATATTTTATACAGCATTTCTGTGTCAGTTATTGCCTGCCCTCCCCCCACAACAATATGACTGTGAGTTCCTACTGCAGCTCAAATGAGATGAAGCTAATCACAATTTAAATTATATCACACAGTTACTGTTCAAGTAAGCATTTACATAAAGAGTGGGTGAATTAAGGAGAAAGTGTACAATATTTAATGAAACAGGCTTCATTATTGATGGCTTCAAAAGCTAATAATTTGGGCTTAGTAATTCCACACTTTGAAAATAAGTGCTAATTTAGAGATCAGCCATGGAAACTTCTTTCCCAGATATCCTCTCTCCTCAGTGGGAGAAGAGATGGAAAGGCAGAAGGAATCTCAGAATCAATCTCTCTCTCTCTCTCTCTCTCTCTCTCTCTCTCTCTCTCTCTCTCTCTCTCTCTCTCTCTTGTGGCACAAGCTGACCGCCATTGGAAATATCCAGCCTGGAGCACACATCCATGCTGCTTACTTTCCTTTACCCTATTTTTGCTTTTACTTTAATAAAATTGGACTATTTAGATGGATTGTTCTTCCTATTTTATGCTTGGGACATAGAATTTCTTCTCCCCTTGGTTCCTGGACTGTGCTTGGACTAGACTTAAACTATGCTTAACAGAGTACTAAAGGAGGTACTGAAAGAGGAAGAGGAGTTGGACTAAGAATTAGCTGGGACTACCCTTAGTTTGCAGTCTGCCCTTGAGTATGTTGTGCTAGTGAACTGGGGTAGTTCCACCTATCCCCCTGCTTGGGGTTAACTGAAGCCTAGGAAAGGTGGTGGTGCCAGCTTACCAAGAAAGCATGAGGGGTCTGTGGAATTATCTTCTCATTAAGCGGCATTTTAACTGTTAGTATTATTTGATCTTATCTGGCCAGGGCGGCTTATTTTATATTGTATTTTTTGGATTTTTAATGTTTATATTTATTGTAATTTATATTATAATTACTTTTATTTATTGTTGTAAGCCGCCCCGAGGCTTCGGCGAATGGGGCGGCATAAAAATGTTTTAATAAATAAAATAAAAATAAATTATGATCAGACAGGTTCCTAGTGAGTGCTTCAGCCGACAGCTAAAGCATACATTTGCCTGGGAATTTTCCACCAGCAATGTCAGCTAGCCTCAATTCTTTTAAAGCAATATTTTATTTTATTGTTTTATTATTGCATTAGTGTTTTATTTATTGTTTTTATTGTGCTTTATCATGACTTTGCTGTGAATCGTTTTGGGATTTCTTTAAAAATGAAATTGATACAGACATTTTCTGAAATAAACAAATACAACTAAAATGATAATATTAAGGAGACAGTTCTGGCTGTCTTAGTGCCAGTTTAGGATTTGTTGCGAGTTATTGTTCATTTGATCCCGTATCTCTATTCTTAAGTGGTGCAGTCTACAAAATATATACAACACTTATGGCTGGTGATGCATTTAGTTTCCTACACACAAACATTCTTCTTCCCCTTCCCTCCTCTCTCCCTCCCACCCATGTGCATGCATGTTGTGGGTAGCAACTGGATGAATATATGACAGGTTGTTCATGTCATTTTGAACATGCTGGTGTATTTCTCTCTTGTTTATTGTGTTGGTGACAAAAATTGTCCAATGGAAAGCAAAATTCAATTGACAGTTTAGTTGTTTAACAGCTGAAGTTCAGAGCACTTACTCTGTCGATTAGTCAATACAGATTAATGTAGTAAAGGTTGATCAGACCGAACAGATGACAAGAGACATGGTAGTGGAAACTCCAGAAGATCTATGAAAGTCTTGTCTCAAAAAGATAGCTGTAGCAAGAGTGATGTACAGGGGACAGATACAATATGAGGCTGCTAAGCTGACAGAGCCAAAATTGCTACTCTCACTCAATAGATGTTAGTATTGCTTAGTCACCAGAAGCACATTTCGGAACCATTAGGAACAGTAGCCCTCACCATATAATGTTTGCATAAAGTGATAACATCTGTGGAAAGGGGCTGTATGGCTGGTCACATAGCCCCACCCTTGATGAGGCATGGTCCTCCCATGCCATTCACACAATTGCATGGATAGCAGTTGTGGGGAAGTCTTCTGAAGACAAAGTTCTGCCTTTGGAGCCCAGCCAGACGGGCTGCAAGGGGCAGAGGGACAGTCCTTTGCAGTCCAAGTCTCCACTCCAATCTCCCAGAGCTTTTCTGAGGCTGCAACTAGGACTTCAATCTGAGCTATGTAGCCCTAGTGAGTTCATGGCAGCAGCAAGATTTTGAGCCAGGCTATTTCCTGATATATAGCTTATTCTCTTAGCACTGCACTACAGCACTTCACATTGAAAACCCATTATATCTGTGGCAAAGAAGCCAATGTCTTAAATATCTTCATCAAATGATGTATACCCATTCTATAGCCATAGCATTTTTTGGAAGACTTGGACACAGTGTTCTCGGTAACAAGGCCAAGGGAAAGCTAACTAGGCAAAATTATGATAGTGTCCAGTTCAATGTATGAGGACTGTAGAAAAATTGCCTTATAAAATAAGATCTGTAAATTGTGTCTGAGCACTACTAAATGATTACATGCAGGAAGCAGTTTTCAAGATTTGCTGCACAATGACTGTAACAGAGATTTTCAGCCTCAGGGCCTATTATTAACAGGCAGTTATAAAATAAAATATAGAGTATCAGTTGATAAAACAACCTACCATATAATACTGTTCTATACTCCCCAGAGTTGTGTCAAATCTATAGACTAGTCGAAATATGATCAACCATTACAAAGGGATCTAGTTTATCTAGAGATGAGTCCCATCCATGATGGTTAATAAGGAAGAACTTTTTAAATCACATGCTGTGTATGATATTAAAGACATCAAACTACATTAAACAGAAACAGCATTTTCCCCTGCTTTCTTATTTCAGGAAATGTACATCAGTAGGGTACACAGTTCTGTACTCAGCATCGTGACTTCCCTTTTCAGCAAGAAAGCACCGCGATTTGCTCAATCTCTTCGGGAAAAACATAGATGTGTCTATGGTAGTCTATGCAGTGAAAGAATTTTGTCTCTAAGAGGCAAAGACACATATGGATATTATATATAAAAATATCTTTCACTTCTGCTATCCTAAACCAGGTTTGAATAGCTGTGTTAGTGTCAGATGAATGGCTTTTTAATGAAGTTTTTAATTACTTACGTTACGCTGCATCTGATTGCTAAGTCTTGTATTACATAGCTGTACAATGTTTATATTTTTCTTGTAGGCCATGCTGGGTTTACATGTCATCCAAACCCAGCAATGTTCCAATGTGATGGCCTATAAGCCACCCTGGCCTGCTTATGAACCACCCCACTTACACATGGTTCATTGTAGGGTTAAAATAGTTTGCCATGATTTCACATGTTGCTTGAATCAGGATGACATGCCAAAGCACAATCAAGCCAAAAAATAAAAGCGCTCCATGGCCCGAGAGGCAAAAAGCCACTGCCACTCTGGCCAAGAGGCTCTAGTGAATGAAAGTAGGCAAAGTGCAGCTATCACTGGTTTTTCCTGGACTGCAGCTGATGTGGGAGGCAAAGCAGAACTGCTGCCAAGATTCATAGCACACCTTCTCTCCAGGACGCACGCTCTGGAAGAACCACCCATTTCCTTGCAACCACCTGCTTCCTTACTAGGAATGAGACCAAGAAGCTAGATCCCACCCACTGTCACTGCTGGGGTGGTAGCGAGCATGATTGGGATGCTCTGTTTAAGAGGAAGGCAAACAGAGATGCATGTCACCCCCAGCCCCCTTCCCACTTCTGCTCAGGGTGCAAAGGGGGAAAGAGGGCAGGAGATGTCCCTTCTTATTGCCTGTCCCACACACTTTCTCCTTTTGAAGGAGGAGGTCCACAGTGCAGGTGGCAGCACTGGTGCCTGACTGCGTCATCTTCCCAAGCCCCATCTGAGGGGGGTGGGGGGACTACAGGTCAGGGCAGCATGCTCAGCTGGGCCAGGTAAAGACCTTTTTATTTAAACATCATTTCAATTGTTAAAACATATGATCTGGCCTGGGCAACTTCTTCTTCCTTCTCTTTCTCCTCCTATATTTTTATTTTATACTGATAATTTTAATTTTGTATTTGTAAATCAATGTATTTTTTGTATTTTTATATTTAATGGTAATTTATTATGTACTATTGTATTTCAATGTATTTTATCCTGTTGTAAGCCGCCCTGAGGTTTCGGCAAGGGGCGGCATAGAAATGTTATAATAGAAATGTTATAATAATAATAAAAAATAAATAATAATTGAATGCACCCCTGCCTTCTGCCTGCTGCTGTGGAAACACCTGTGCCGTTGTCTGCTCACCACCAACCCTTGTCTGCTCATCAGCTGTGGCACGCCCCTTCAGGTTCTGTGCCCAGCACTCCTACCAATGATGGGAGAGAGTAACTGCTTTGTGTGTTTCAGGGAAGCAGCTGAAAGAGCTCTCCGTGCTCCTTTCAGTACTCATGCAATGTCTGCTGGGATACTGCAGGAAAATTAAGAGGGGGTGGAGAGACTGAGGGGGCTGGACAACCCCACTGTGCTTGATCATCTGTCATGCACAGGGGAATGTTACCCACATTGCATGGGGGTGAGTTAACATGCCATGTGAAATCTCCTGATGTGCCTGCCTGCCTGCCTGCCCTTCAGAGATAGAAGTTCCACAGAACTGGAACTACAACATAATTATAATTGTTGCTGTTCAATGGTTTTATCATTGGTTTATTTTTAATGCACCCAGAGTATGGTCTGAAGGCATATAAGGCAACCACCATGTTGAAACTAAGCAGGTCTGGAGTTGGCCTAAGCTTGGAGGGAAGATCACCTGGGAACATGTAGGCATCTTGAATTCTACAAGTGGAAGAAAGGTAAGATATAAATATAAAAATAAATAAATGCTTTTTATTATGTAGCCCTGAGCACTTTGGTAAACTGCAATCAATAGCAACAGTAATTCTTTACCACCAAATCAACTTGGGTGAGCCTCCCCGAACAATCTTGGTTCATTTGAACATAATAGCAAGCTGTGAAGTATTCTATCAATGCAAGCATATGAGGGAACAATGGGAAAGACAAAGAAGTGTGTGATAGCACAGCGTGTTCGTTTGGTGGATCAGGGATGTGATATCTGAATTCTATCAGGAATGATCAGTGATAAATAATCAAACAGAGAACATTTTGTTACCAAAAAAATCAAGATTTCTCTTCCTTAATTTCTTTTTCCTGCATACTATTTGGGGTCAGTTCCAACTGACACTATTCTTCATCCTACTGTAGCTTGCTTAGCAACTCACATGGAAAGCTTTATGTCTAAATTATCTTTCCTGTACCATCTGGCTGGTTTTTGCATTCCCAGGTAGAGTTTTATATTTGCCCCTACTCATATATATGTCATTCCTGCCTGAGAGTAAGGGGTGATTTATTTGCAGGAAATAACCATTTGGTTGATGGGTAGAGTTTGAAAGAGCAAAGCTTGATCATGCAGGGAGATGAAGTGGAGCAACTTCTGAAGCATCTATAGCTGCAGAAGCAGAATTATATACAGTGATTGAAATAAAATCTGGCATATTTTTGTTTGAAATAACAAGGGCCACAGGCAGTGGCGGGGGTGGGGTGGGGGGTCTGCAGGGTAGAGGCCACTCTGGGATATTCCAAATGTGAATATTCGATGTATGTTCATTTTAAACTACTGAAATTATATCATTTCAACATATAAGGTTATAACAAAATGTGGATAACATATATATAAAACACAAACAAAGCCCTCATGCTCTACCTGATTTTTCCTGCTTCCAGTGTTCTAGCCAGTGCAGAAGTGCTGCAATAATTGACAAGTCATGGGCATCTAATTTTAGTATCCTTTCCTATAGGACTGAGGCATTTATTCGAAAAGGTCCATGTGAGCTTCATGCTCCACACACTGAAGTTCATCCCATGATAGAAACTGTCAAAGGATTTGTTCCACAGGCACAGAACAATCCAGCCATTACCCTGTATTCTTCCTCAAAACAATTGTCAGCGGTTTGCAATATTTCCAGAGAATATTAGTTCTTGGGTGGATTGAAATGTCAATATTGCTAATATTAAATCTTACCAAACATTTCTTACAAACAAAGCACCATTAACTTTAACATTAACATTACTCCATTACCACCATTATAAAGAGCTCCTGCAGAGGGAACCAATCCAACTACACTGGAAAATTTTCAGTTCTACACAGTAGTAGTCCTACTCCTGCTCCAAGCAACTTACAACATTGTAAACTACAACTTAGTGTAGAAAGAATAAGTAGTTCAAGAATTGTGTTTTTGGATAGAGAGTGCACCCACAATTGATAGTTTCTTGGGTCTGCACAATGCAATCTGTATTACTCCTTTTAATTCCCTCACTACTTTTATAAGAGCACAACTTCTGAAAATTACCTCTGGAGTTACTGGAGCTCAAGAGAAAAGCCCTGCAGATTCAAACATTAAATTTGACTGTGGATCCAAATGCAAGGGTACTTAATCTAAACACGGAACTGCCTTCCATTTCCTACAGTTACAGTAAGTGAGAGTCACAATGCAAAGTTTCACTTGTTTTGAAGAACAATTAATTTGCCTTTATTTAAAGGCTCAAACTTATTCCAAGCCAAACAATCAAAGGAAGCCTTCTAGGAAGCCTTATAGCCACTTTAAAGTCCCGCAGGCAGTGCTTATATGCAAGTTAAAATAGTCCCAACAAGGTAAAATTATATCTGTAGCCATTTCAAAGAAAAGTATAGCAAAGCCAATATAGTGGCTCAAATTGTATTTGATGGTTTGTTTTGGTATAATTGATTGTCATATTTATTTTATTTATTCAAAGCATATCTATGCCACGCTTCATTCAAAAAAGGTTCCAGAATGGCTTAAAAGCATCAGTATTTAGAGAGACATTGCCCTCAGGCTTATAATCGAAAAAGAAATGAGGCAGAAGAAAAATGATTGGGAGGGAGGAGGAAAAAACATGATTGTGTGTTATCATTTGGGCATCTCTAGGTTAGAGGAGGGAAAGCAGAATATACATCCTTGTATAAAGAAACTTCGCTGCAGGGAAGAGACATGCTGGGAATTAATGACTGCCAGCTACACCCCAACAGATACTGTATAATTTATAAAATTTTGCTTTTGTAACAGGCTGTGAATTTAAACTACCAGAGAGAAACCTGATATTTTGGTGTTGATAAACAAGACTTACTGGGTTTTCCTACAAAACAGAAATGAAATTAATGCTTTCAAATACTGTTTCCTGAAGCACATGTAATTAAGAGCCAAACACTAAAGCCATTTTTTTTTGCAGTCTCTTATTACTTTGCATTTTATGTTACTCAGTTTATATCAGTCTGCTTATTTAACAACTCAATCTCATGGATAATTAAACAATACCCACAGAGGTATACAAATGTCCGACCCAATCAGTTCCACCTTATTAAATGTCTTTCATTGTTTTGCTGCATCCAGAACAATACAACAGTAAAATAGTCCTGCGATTGCAGCTGTCTTTATGAAAACATCTAACAAAGTGAAACTACCAAAGTAACAGATTGCATTAAACGATGCAATGAATAAATAGGCGAGTTTATGAAATTGGTTTTCAGAATTTCTTACTTCTGTTCAAACCTCAAACTGTTATGCAGTGCCACAGAGTTGTCTACTCTTTTTCTGTGATTTCAGATTATAAGAAGATAGCTTGGAGGCATTTCCACAGGTTTGTACAGGAGGGAAAATATCACTGTTGCTTACTGAACTTTGTAACTGAAGTTTGTTCCATTTGAACACAGGCTATCATGATTAGGCATGTGTTGACTTAAAATGTCAGAGGAGTTTCTGCAATAAACAAAGAGCTGATTTTGTCAAGAAAGGACAGTCATAAGATATTCTGATCCTGAGGTGCTTTACAACTAGAGAATACTCACCTCTTTAAGTCTACATACATTTTCAATGTTTTATGTTTCCACACATACAGTAAATTTCAAGAATAAAAATTTAGAATGAAATCTTATGGTGCTGGGTGTGATTATAACCCATTTACAGATTTATTCTAGCAAATCAACATACTGAATTCTCACTTGCAAAGCAAGTTTTCATTTGCAAGCATAATTCTGCATATAAAAGAGTGCCCTGAGTATGTAGAAACAATTACATTATTTCTGTGTGGTCCAATTTTACTTCCAAACTAACAGGCATGCATCCAGTTGAGTTTCCTGCTTGTGAGCAGCTAGTTGGCTACTGCGTGAACAGAATGTTGGACAAGATGTTCCCTTGGTTTGATCTAGCAATGGTTCTTCTTATGTTCCTATAATTTACTGGTACAAGGAATTGTATACACACAGATCAGTTTAAACTTGTGATGGAAATATTCCATTGCTCAGTTGAGATGCAAAATTAAATACTTTGAAACAAGGTAAAACAGCTGAGCAAAGAAATAGGTTGCAAAAAAAGAAGCAACAGAATCTACATCCCTAGTTATTTTTCACATAACCAAACCTGTAAGGCCACCGAGTCTCAGTCCCTGCTCAATGTAGGACCCAATGTTGAACAGCCTGACAGATGGCTGTTCAACCGCCTCTGGAATGCCTCCAGTGTGGGACAGCCCAAGACCTCCCTAGGTCATTAATTCCACTACCATGCTTCTGTAACAGTCAGGAAGGTTTTCCTGATGTCCAGTCAGAATCTAGCTTCCTGTAACTGAAGCACATTATTCCATGCCCTGTACTCTGGGATGGCCGAGAATAAATCCTGGACTTCCTTTGTGTGATATCCTTTAAGTATCCTATCCTATCTCAGTCGACACATGCCCAGTTCTTTCAGTCTCTTTTCATAGCACTTTGTTTCCATTCCCCTGATCATTTTTGTTGCCCTCCACTGAACTTTTTCCAGTTTATCTGCACTTTCCTTGACGTGTGGTGCCCAGAACTGGGTATAATGCTCAAGGTGGCATCTAACTGATGTACTCTACATTTGGAAGCAATATTTCTACTAATGTAGTTCAATAGAGCATTTGCTATTTTTGCAACCATATCACCTTGTTGGCTCATATTCAATAAATGTTCTACAACAATTCCAAGATCCTTCTTGCTTGTAGTATTTTGTGCCAAGTATCTCCCATCTTATAGCGATGCATTTTGTTCCCTTTTCTTAGTTGCAGAACTTGGCATTTCTCCCTATTAAATTACATTCTCTTGCATTCATCTCAGCACTCCAGTCTATCAAGATCACTTTGATATCCCCCACCCTGTCATTCAGGGTATTCACTGTGCCACTCAATCTTGTGCAATTTGCAAATTTGATCAAAATTCCTTGTACCCTCTCATCCAAGTCATTAACAGAAATATTGGAGAATACTGAACACAGGAATAAGTCTACAGTATACTACTCACTACCTCTCCCCGGACTGAGAAGGTCCTGTTGAGAAGCACTCTTTGAGACTAATTCTGTAACCATCTGTGGACCCACCTGATAGTTGTTCCATCTAGCTCATTTTAGCTAGTTTGCTAATCAGAATGTCATGGGACACTTTGCCATGCTATATTATGTCCACAGCATTTCCACAGTCCACAAAGAAGGTGACCAGATCAAAATAATGAGATCAGATTAAACTGGCAAGATTTGTTCTTCAACCCTCACAGAGTTGTTGTTGTGGAGATAAGATTGAGAGAGGAGGAAGAGAATAATGTAAGCAGCTTTGAGTTTGTTCTAAGAAAAGGGCAGGATATGTCTAATAAACAAGTAAGTAAATCCATGCTGGCTTCTAGTAATTACTCCACTGTCTTCAAGGGGCTTACAGACCGACTTGTTTATTATCTGCTAACTGGCTTGCAGTTCTCCAGATTCTCCTTTCTGTCCTTTTTGAAGATGGGGACAACCTTAGCACTCCTCCACTTGTCTAGCACTTCACCTGTCCTCAAAGATAAGTGGTAGTCAGTGGTTCTGAGAGTTCTCTGCCAGTTCCTTTATTACTCTAGGATGCAGTTCATCAGCCCCTGGAGGTTTGAACACATCAAAGAAATTAAGTACCCCTTGACCATCTGTTTATTCAATTCAAGCTTCAATATCCACTCTGTACTTCATTTCTGTCAGTGGGGTCATAGACCTGCTTTAGGGAAAGCCTGAGCCAAAGTAGGAGCTAAGCACTTTGACCTTTACTTGGTCATCTGTTATGAATTTGCCCTCCTCACTAAGGAGCTGAACCACCATTTTTTCCTCTGCCTTTATTGTGCACATATGTGAAAAAAAGCTTTTTTATTGCTTTTAGCAACCCTTGCTAGCCTGCACTCACTTTAACAAGAAAAAGATGAACGTTTGTAACATATTTGATCTAAAGAAATCTTGTTGCTCTTACAGAAAGTTGAGCTAGCTGAGTCCTGTGGTCCTTCCTATTTCTCTTATTCTGAGGTAAGTGACGATTAAATAATATGCCTTGAATGTTATCTTGAACATTCATTATAACCATGAAATGCATTTTACGTACGTTTAACCAAATCTGTTAAGCTGCAAGTATCAAAAGGATTCATGCTGGCGCAAAAATAAATAAATATTTAAAAACCCTAGGACAGAGGTCTACAGACGACCTTTATTAATGAACATTGCCATACAATAATTTCACACAAAAGATGAGTGACCTGAAAGTCTCCAGGATAATTCCCATCATTTATGACAGAATATACAAATTTGTCAGGTCATGTCTCTTCACAGTACAGACCTTTAAGTGATAGTAAATGAAATGATTATATACAAATCATTTTTCAAAGTAACTGCCAACATTAATGCAATGTTTCAGTAATAATCATGAATTGTCTATGACATATTTGGGCTATTTGGATATACAGTAATAATAAACTTTTGTCCAAGAGCATTACAGACCACAGCTTTTATAACCATTACACTCTGACCAAGAGACCATGACAAACAAAATTTGGGCAGGGGAAGTCAGTGTCTTCTTAAACTTTCCCAGAGATTATAGGCATTCAAGCACTGGTCCTAAACTGAATCTGACAGTCACTTTTAGAGCATCTGACTATCTATTCTTGCTTTAATAATCCTTTGAGCAGGGAGAACAGCTGTATGTAAGGCCACATTAATTGATGACGAAACAATAAATGCTTTAGCAATCTTGATTGCTACAATTTCAGCTGTAATCTGCAGGTACTCAAAGGTCTAGGCTGTTATGAATGCTAAAAATAGGAATTATAGCTTAGTCCCTTTAATTTTCACTGTATGGCAAGCTTTTATGGCAGACCACTATTAAAAATGAACCAGTTAGACTCTTACCTTAACAGCCACTGATAGGATCAATTGATTCATGCAACCTGTTGCTAATTTTTATATAGCTTCTTCATTATCTATAGATTAAAGAAATTCACTACATCTAAAAGCTGACCATGTTTCAGAAGGGTGTAATAAGGGAGGCAAAACTATATGAATAGCTACAATCATGTCAAAAGTTACTATAGAAAAAGTCAATAACAGCCTGAAAAATGTATTGCCATTCAGCAGATAGAATTACAAATTATTTCCAGATAGTTAGAGAAATCCATGATATAGATCTTCCCACAGTTTTACTTACTCAGTGGAAAAAAGAGCTACACATAGGCAGCTTCATTTGGGAATGGATACATGCCAGATTTAAAAAATATTATAAGACAGGTAAAGCATGGGGAATGTGCTATTTAACTGCAAAGCTCAAGGACCAAGAGGTCAAAGCACACCATAAATGTACTTTAGTACAATGCAGTAATTTGAGGCAAAGATGGTAAACCTAGGCCTAACCTTTCCCAGTGAAAATGCAGTTGGGGGCTACCAAGCTGCTATGCTCACAAAGACGTGTATACATCCACACAATGACAATTAACATTTCAGGAAAAAAAAGTCTAAGCTACAATCCTTCTTCACGAATTCTGGTTTTCTATGTGGAACAACCCACACAATACTCCACGGGTGACCTGAAGTGTTACAACACAAGCATAAGGCAGCACTTCCAGTGAGAACTACATAAGTCCCATTATGCCAAATATATAGAAAGCAAATGGAGTGGGAATCTTAAATAGTGATTTATGTGCTTATCACAATATAATTATACAGAGAGATGTATCAGCAGTAAGCCTTATTAGATAACTTGAGCTGTATAATTTGGGGTCCAATGAAAACATGCCTGGTTTCCAAGGCATTTTGAGGAAAATTTTTGAAATTTTAAATTTTAAAATTGCATATTTAATTTATGTGCAATTTATATCAAAACTGATTTTAGATTGGTTATGTGTTTGCTGCCTTTCCTTTTTCATTCCTCAGTTTAATCTTACTGTGGTTATCTTTTTTATAATTTTAATTTACTATTTTTATTTGTCTGTATATAATTTTATGTACAGTGCTCTAGCATTGCCATTGGCGATGAAGCAACTGCATAGAAATGTTTAAAATATATGCATCCATAATAAAACATTTATTACAAATCATTTTCATGTAGAATCCAATTTGGGTATGCATACACTAATCTGAATTGTATATATTTAGCTGTTTCAAAAGAACTGTAATACGTACCCAGAAGCATTATATGCCAATACTTATTTAATTATTTATTTTGTATGTAAAGTATATTATGCTTTTTCTTAGTCAAGAAAAAGTTACTGGGGTGACTATCTATGTATCAGTAATTCATTTTAAAATTCATTTCAGCTCTTCCATGCTCTGCCCCATCCCCTCAAAAAAAAAAAAAAAAACCTGAACAAAAGATACAATTTGTTATATATAATTTTATTTGCTGTATGTGCCTGTGGACAAAATTTAGGCATGACAAAATATTATTCAAATTGTTCTTTGTTGGGTCGTTGGAACTGGGAAGTTTAAGACAGGTATATCATATAATGCTTGACCACTCAAATCTAGCTATTGTCAATGTCACCCACTAAATGGTTATAGCTATTGCAACAACAAACACTGCAGAATAGAAAACTATCAATAAAGGTAATCAGAAATAAGAAGAACATTTCCTTTTGCTAAAATGTTGCTACCAACTTGAAGATCGTGTGCTATTGGGTGGTGTAAAGGATCACAAATAGATAAATGAATGAATGAACAAATATTGTGGAAGGTACATATTTTTGTCATTATAGAACTTCCTCTACACCTCTGAGCAGGATCAGAGAGGTGCCTATGGCTAGCTTCCTGTTTCTATTGTGGCCAATCCACATTTAATAAGCAGGGTATCAAACTCTACCAGTACTGCCATAAATTATACTTCAGAGTGTGAACGCAGATTCATAACTACCACAGAGAGCCTCACTTTCCATAAATGTGTCCAATTCCCTGAGTTGGTAATCATACCACTTCTTCCTTAACTCTGTACTATGTGAAGAAATATGCATTTTAAATAAGAAAGTATTACAGGTTTTGAACAGTAACTGTGAGCAAGTTACCTGCTTTGTCATATATATTTCTGCAAAAGAAAAAAATGGCAGGATAAAATGGTTTTGATTAGAATTCGCTTCTTGATTGACTATGTGATTATTGATATCAAAATATATTTTGAATTGAATGTATGATTTTATATAAACATTGATCTTTATGAATACTTTGTGCTTTGATCAGATAATATAAAAAGAGCACACTTCCTGTCGCATGATTTAAAAACCATTTTACAAGTGCAGCATACAGGATTAGAGGATTGTATTTTTTTTTAGGTGGTGAGCTTTGAACTATATAGTGCTATGAAGATAAAGAACTATAAGTAAAGTAGTGAGGCCTTATATTATAAGAAATATTTTACAGAACATATTAGAAACTCCAGAAATGCTAAAACTTTATTTGCATATTGAAGGAAATCCAGAAGAAGGAGGGTTGTATTTCAAGATGTATGGTATATTTAAACACTGACACCCGTAGCTAGCAATCTGGGGTGGGGGCGTGGAGTGTCCCTCTCTGCACTGTGTGTCATATACATATACCTATATGAATCAAATTGTTTATCATGTTAAGACCTACCTGGACAGCAGGTCCTCTCTACTTGTTCAGTGCTATTTTTGTATATACATACCCCCAATTCATTGGAGGATCCCAGCCAGTTTGTCCTTTGGTCCTTCTATCTGTATGATTTTATAATGGTCCTCATTAAGTTTATATCTGACTTCAGATATTTTAGGCAAATGACAAATCGTAATGCTATGGGAATCCATAGCATCAAAACAGTGGGTGGGGGTACAAGAACAACTTTGCTTCGGAGAATTAGATCAATTCACTCTGCAAACAGAAATGTACTCCCTTATTTAAGATTTTTCTATAGCATCATTTATTCTAGGGAATCTTTTTACCATAAAGATCTTTAAATTATTTAAACCCTCACTAAATACAGGTTCACATAATGATTCTAAATGCACAAAGAAAAACTGAATTAAAATCTGGCAATTAGCCAATAAACTGGTATCATAGATGTATGCTGATCAGGCACAAAAGATAATTGTTAAATACCATCTTAACAGATCTGAATTTGCACTGTTAGGAGTGTGGGAAGGTTGTGTGTCCCTCAAAACAGCATGCATCACTGAACTAGAACAAACTCTGACAGGTATACTGTGCATCTCCAAACATTGTGACACTATCCTCATGACAGGCAGAATGTAAAAGCTGGACACAATCACAATTTGCACAGTTACTTGAAGAGATGCTGCATCGTTACTGCCACATGTTGTGCAGAAAATATCATCAATGTAAAAAAAATCAGTTAAACATCTGACTTTATAATGTAATGTCAACGTAAACTTCAGATATAATTCAGAAGTCATACTCAGTCAATTTGTTCACAGGTACCTTGTGTAGCACTGTTACAGAGACCTGTCTCTGTGTGTGCATTAACTCCCGCCATGTTCAGTAACCTTGATCTGTTCTAAAGGAATTCATGACAAAGGTCATTTGTTGTAGCAATAATATTTGCATAATAATTGCATGTGAGGCCTGAAGCTTGGAACATCACAACAGCACTCCATGACTTGCTCTCATAAATTATGTGTTCTCTTGCTAAATGCCTATAAAAGTCACTATTTTATTTCTGAACATTATTGTTTAAAAGAACATTCTGTTCTTTCAGAACATTTAGAACTGCACCTTGGAAATGAGAAAAGCATGTGAAAATCAGCTAATGAATACTTTTGACAGGAGGTTCAGAAAATGGGTAAATATTCAGAGACATCCAAATTTAAGTTCCCACCCCCTATTACTACTTTTGGCAGCTATGCAATTAATTAATGGAGATGGCAGTGCCTATTTACCCATTTGATTCAAATATGCAGATTTTGTTTTTTGCCCTTCATACACAATTCCCCCCCTCACCACCTTTATTTTCTTTTAATTCTTATACAGGTACAGCACTTGTTTGCAATGGCTAGAACACCTGTTAGAACGCTTCCTAGAACACTTGCATGTTTCAGCATTTTCCAGTATAACCTATAACAATAGAAAATGATACATTAGCCTTGTCATGGGGGCTGGAAACCAAACAACAGAAGAATGGCTAGGCCCAAGAGATGGAGCCTTAATCAAGACAACAGTTCCTAGGCCAGTTCATTTGGTCTGAGACCCCTACCTGAATGCACCTTTCCTGATGCACCACTTCATACCTTTCTGAAGTGATTTCACATGTACATTCACTGTCACTTCAGAAGTGGTTTTTCATGTCACATTTTGGAAGATGAATAACTGAACAGGACCTTAAAAGGAGAAATTCCCAACTGTACTTATTCAGATAAATGCACTGATATAATTATTTTGACTGTTTTCAGTTATATGTTATTAAATGTTTCATCAGAATCTGGCTTATTAATTAGAGTCATTTTATATATAAACATTTCTATATAGCCAAACTACATAATAAAGTGATCCTAATTTCCTTGTACTCTGATCAGTCCCATGCTTGTACACTTAAATTTTAATTTCCAGGAAACAATGTGTCTGACCAATGAAACAGTTTATAAGGATTGCTTGTCAAAATGATGTAGCTATTTTAAGTTACATTGCTCTCAATATATAGTAAATCTCCAGCATTACTAATCATTCATGGTGGAGCTGAATTAGCCACATCATTACTGTTGAGCAAAGGTTAGCTAAATGTTACCAATAAGATAGCTATAAAATCTCACATTTTCAATGTGAGATAAAAGCATGTCAGGTTTCCCAAACTTTTTGAAGCCTTAAGCTCATTTGGAAATTTAAGGAACTGCTCTGGGCATCAGCACAAAATGGCTCCTATGAAGAATGTAACTAGTTGCATAATGGCTGTTGTGGCAGCCTGGCAAATCAAGAGATACAATTTCTGGGGAGAAAAAGCAAGGCTAGAGGCTAGGAATAGGGAAGAAAGGAGTTGCTTCCAGTTCCTTCCCATTTTTTTCCCTTTGCACTTTGGCAGTTTCCATTATCAACCTGTAGCCTCATTTGTCTTCCCAATTCTTTTCCCAGGGTTTACCATAAACATTGTTTTCAACTGCACAAGAATCTGGTGTAGTCACACCTTTCAAGGCATGATCACTTTCAGAATTTTCCTAATGAAAGCAGTAAAAAGCTGAACAGTCATATTCTTAACTGCACACAATCCTAATTTCCACTTCGGGCTTTTGTCCCCCCCCCCCCCTTTTGGCAACTGCACAAAATGTGTCAAACCACACATTAAAATGATCTAATGCTATCCTTGCTGTTTCTCTCCCTTCCCTGCCTCTTTGCCCTCCTAGACACACTAGCCTCACTCTTTCTCTCCCACACACCTCTTTATCTTGCTGTTTCTCTTCATACCCAGCCTCTAACCTTGCTATTTCCCTGCCCCTTACCTCTTTGCACTTAGGATGAGAAGATAAGTTGATGATCCAGTGATGAAACTCTTTGATAAATTATCATAGTTAATTTCCCATACTTACAGGGAAACAGTCAGATAAAGGAATGGACTGGTAAAGAGAACATTCTAAGGAAAAGCTACTATTAAAAATAGGAGGGCAACAGAATAAGTAAACATCTTTTATCAAACAAAATAAATGAATCGATAATTTCAGCAATGTTTTATATCACTAACTGAATTGAAGTTGACACAAGCTACTAATATATAGATTTGGCAACGGGTTTTTAAGCATATGCTCTGATTTTTCTGGGTATTGCACATGATAGACACAGAACTCAAGGACCAATATAAATGAGGCAGTAACAGCAAAAGCTTTGTCCCTGGAGTTTAGGCTGAAGGATGTGATGATAACAGCCAAGGCAGTTTACATTCTTCCACTGTACAGGGTTCTTAATTCTATGCACTTCACAAGTTTTATTGTGGATCAAGAACTCATTCAAGGCAGACAAGTGTTGCCCTCTTCAATCTACAAAGAGGGTAATTTAAGTTCAACAATGACTCTTACAGAATGTTAGGAATAATAGTCAGGTATGTTTTTATCAAAGGATAAATGTGTGCAGCTGAGATCCTCCTAACCCCTAAATAGCACTCCTGCATACAGGCACAAGAGCTACAGATTGTTACTGGTCCTTTGCAATACTCTTTGTTCTGTGACTTTTTTTCCAAGTACATGGAGAGTCTCAGACATTTCCCTGTGCAGAAGCATATCCAAAATAAGGATGAATCCCACAGCTGAGGCCTTTGGTATTCCAGCATTTTGAACAAGTGGGCAAAAGCAAGTTGCTAATGGAAGTCATTTAATAATATAATTGAAATTAACGGGGTCACTGTATACACTTAAATTTTTAAGAAAGTAGATAGGGAGACATTCTTCATCCTATTTCATAATACTAGAACCCAGGCCCATTCATCAAATTGATCTGTGAAGTATTCAGGACAAATAAAAGGATATACTTCTTCACACAGTATATAATTAAATTCTACTACCCCAAGATACAGAGATGGCAGCCAAGTCCAATGGTTTTAAAAGAGGGACACAGAAATTCATTTAGCTATCAATTGCTACTAGTTATGATTTAATTTTCACAGGCTGACAACCTGGAATAAGAAATTCATCATGGCACCAGGAAACTAAATCTAAATACCATTGCTCTTTCCTGGGTAACTACATGGATTGGCTACTTCAACTGACTGTAATGTGGGCCTGTGAGTACATGAAATACACTACATGAAAAGTTACAATAAGATGAAGGATTAAGAATATGTAAAATTTGCTTGTCCCCAAAGAACACAACTAGTCAAACTTTGCCTGAACATAGGTTTGAATCTTTGTCTCCATTCTTTTATTCTTTCCTTTTACAGAGGTGGGCTACTTAGAAGTTTCAAATAATATTATAACTTCTTGGGGCCGGTTATTCTTGCCTGAAGAATGTTCTCAACTTAGTTTAGTGTACCAGTCATGACCTGAATACATTGGAGAGATTCAGACAACATGACAATCCATGGTAGTTGTTCAAACCCAGCTGTGGTGTTTCACCATGGTAAATTTGGTCTTTAGAAACCATGATGAGAAACAATGGTTTGTTCTATGGTTTTCCTGTACCACCATGGCTTGTCCTGTTCTCTGAATCCAGGATTGTGTTTTCCACAGTCCTGGGATGAAACTACCTCAAAGTTCTCTGGGAAGAGTTGAAACTTCAGGAGCCACTCCAGCCAGCCAGCCACTATGTGTGGACCAATGAGGAAGAGGCAGGTGACATTGGCAGGCGGCAAGGTACCTTGGTATTGAATTTCAAGCACAGTAGCTGATGGGATACCTTCCAACAGTGGGGGAACTATGTGTGGGAGAACCATAATAAAGTAGAAACTACTTGATCATTCATCAGGTAGATCATGGTACAAAAAGCACAAACCAGGGCAACCTCAGTGTTGCTTGTGGTGTGTGAATGCAGCCAATTACTAGGGTGTTAAACACCAGTGAACCAAGTGTGCTTTCCTTCAGAGTAAATATGCATAGGGTCACATTTTAAACATTTAAATTACTTGATTACAAAACATTTGCTAATGACTATTGATAAAGATATTCTTGTTTTGCCAAGCTTTTTCAGTTCATTGCTGAAATGAAGTATGCCTTTAAATATTGGTTTTTTATTATCTTGCTATATTTCTCTGTGCTGCTTGTATGCTGCAAATTGCTTGTCAAGTATTATAACTAAAATTGCAATCCTATTCCCACTTGCCAGTGATTCAGTAGGACTTACTTGCACTGCAAGTAAAGTAAGGTAAATTCAACTGTCTGTGATTCAGTGGTTCAGCCTTCCACAACTGGGTGTGGTCCAGATGTCGTGTACTTGATTCTTTCACCAGCCCAGTCAAAAAGGCCAGGAACCCAGTAGATTCAAAACATCTGGAAGGCACCACATTGGGGAAAGCTGCTATAGTTGAAGACTTGCACTTACAAAAGGTTAATAATATTATGGATTACCATGTCATTTTGGCAAATTTTCTATATTGAGCACCCAAGGCAATTCTATGTTTTTTTTCCCAAACAGCTCTAAGCAAAACAACATACTCCTTATCTTTGCTCATTATTTTAAATGCTAAATACAATTGAATTTTATCTGGCCAGGCGGCTTATTTTATAATGTGAGTTTTAATTAAGATTATTTTATATGGATTTTAACTTGTTTTATCTATGTTGTAAGCCGCCCCGAGGCTTCGGCGAATGGGGCGGCATAAAAATGTTTTAATAAATAAATAAAATAAATAAATAAATAAATAAATAATGTCAATTAGATGAAATTGTCTTATTAATGTTCTAAAAACAGGATGAATAATTACTGAGCCCTCAGAATCATAAATATCACCTTTCTGGGGGAAAAAACATTGAATAACATTTCAGCAGTAGTCTGGAAAGTTTCTATTTAGCATTGGAATTTTGTGATTCATTGAGCAGAAAGGAAAAATGACTTTGTTCTTTTACAGGTCTGATTATATTAGGAAATATAATCAGTACATCATCATTTTACTTTACAACACAAAGAAATATAAATACCTTCTGAAGTCACAAGGCTAGGAGACAGGATAAGTCGTGTTTAAATGACTCTGTCCTTGCAGTAGGAGGGGAACAAAATGTGCAGCAAAGGTGTAATATGGCATAATCAGGCATGGTAAACTGTCATAAAGAAAAATTATTGTTGACCTAAGCACAGTAGTCAGACTTTAGTTGTATTAGAATGACTATCTGTAGCTCCTCAAAATTAAGTATATAGAAACCAGCACGTCATTCTGCCTTTATGCAAGCAATAAAAATCATTTTGAATTGTTCCACCAAAAATATCCATAGAATGCAACAAAAAAAAAAAAAAAATGGCACTGAAACAATTACTGTCAAGTGACATCCATTAATCAACCACCACTCATCTATACATAGGATCGGTGAGCAGTGGGGAACAGCAGCTTTTCACAGATTCTTCCGTTGCAGCAATGACTACCTCTGTACAAAACCTTCTATGCAAAGGGAGTAAGAGAGCTGGACTGTGACTCAGGAGATCTGGGTTCTAGTCTTCACTCAGCCATGAAACTCACTGGGTGGCTTAAACGAGCTCAGAGGGGTTTTGGTGTGAGCATAATAAACAGAGTGGAAGAAGAGAACTATCTTAGGTTCCTTGCAGGAAAAATGATGACATATAAATTTAATAAATAAATGAATAAAGTGTGTATGTTTAAGGAATTCCTTTAACAAAAGTAAGCTACAATAAAATCTAACCTAACCTGCCCTGCAGGATTGTCTTAAAGAAACAATAATGGGAGAGACTGCTCTAGAGGATATGTCTACCTCAGAGACAGAATAATATAATCCAGGCAAACATAGCTAAAAATGCACAGCCCTCCTTAATGGAAATATATGCTGGACCTATTTTTTAAAAAATAAGGATGATTGCCCTTGAATCCCAGTGATCTGAAATCACTTCTATCTGGGCAGGAAAAAGCTCTGATAAACACAGCACCTACTTGTCCAAATAGTTGCATCTTTTATTTTCTAGTTCAAAACTCTGGCCTGTACAATCTCTTTTCTACCTTCTGGATGAAATACTACGATGGATTAAAATGCATCCCCATCCCCCATATACTATAATGGCTCCACATTATGCAAGGCACTTTGCATTTATAACATAAATAACAGGAAAGAACATTTTTAAAATAACCCTTCAAACTCTGTTGGTAATAAGATCATAATTATAATTTATGCACACCCTGGGCTTTACCACTTCTCCTCACAACTTCTTTGTCATTTTTGTAGGCACTTATTGTGTCATGACATTATAGGGACTGAAAAATCTTCAGGCTATGCACCATGCTGCAGAAAAGACTTGGTGCTTTGACACTACAAAAGTAGCAAACACAAAATAGCTCCTTGTTTCTCAGGTGAAGTCCTTCCATTGTTCCCCCATGATGAGAAGCCTGGAGAGAATGTGAGTGCATGAAGGAGTTTCCGTGACATCAGATTCACAGCAGGGAAATGGGAATGGAGCAGGTAAAGTCCCTTGGTTGTTCCTGACTTCTAGAATCAGCAATCTGATGTCTGATTGGCTCCCCAGAGCATTCTGTTTGACAGCCATCGGGGACCAAGCAGCGCAACATGAAGCGTGCAGTACAAACAGAATGTGCCACAACACACACTGTCTAGTAGGCATTTACCTAGAAACAGTATTTGTATCTTTAGTTCCCTATTTTACTTTTTCTTACACTTCATATAAGTAAATAGTTTGCCTGTGGTTAAACTGTTTTGCTCTCATCTCTAAGCAAATCACAAAACACTGGGGGATTTTCAAGTTAGCCGGTTTTGACTTGCTCTCACCATTTTTTAAGTGTTGCTGATTACTGAAATTTATAAAACGATTTCCGCAGAAATATTAAAGCAGTGAACATGAAATGCAGTGGCATCTAAAGAACATTGCATATAATAATAAAGCAACCAATACAAAATTTATCAGCAGTAAAACCACGCAATCCACTGTGTGCTACAGCTAACCAGAGCTGCCTGGGCCATGCTTCAGGGAAAGAACGAGGGCTTTAAGAAGAGATCTGAAAGGCAGAACTTAAGGTGGAGCTTGGGGTCCCTGATGTCCATTGGTGAAGAATTTCAGAGGGTGAGTATGGCCACCCTAACGCCCTGTTTTAGGCACTCCTAAGGCAAACTTCAGGAGTGGCATGCTCAGTGATCCTTGATGGTGCCCTTTGGTGATCACTGAGAATGGACAGGGACTTAACAGTCCCTAAGGTGCCTTTGTCCCAAGTTGTTGAGGACTTTATATGTTAACAGCAACATCCTGAACTTGGCCCAGGAGCTTACTGGCAGCCAGTACAGTTCTTTGAACAATAGCATAAGCGAAGAGGCATTCTGCAAGAGGGGCAGCTTCTGGAGCAAGCCAGCAGGTAGCACCTCCAGTCTTGACAGTACTAATAATGCCTGTCTCACTATGATCAAGCTCTCCTGATCCAGGAGCAGTTGTAGTTAGCATACTAGTTGAAGCTGGTAAAAAAGGTCCTAGCTACCGAGGCCACCAAAGCAACAACAATAAATCCCCAAAGTACTCACCCATTTGTTCTATGTAATCCCATGCAGAACTTGCAGCTTATCTATTGCACAGGCCTGTGACCCATCCAACCTCAGCATTTCCATCTTGCTGGCTTTCAAAATCTGTTTACTGGGCACTCATCCAGTCCATTGCTGCATCCAAGCAGTAGTCAAAAGCCATCATAGGCATGCCTGATGCAGAGGTTACAAGCAGAGCTGGCATCATACTGATGACTTCTTGCTCAAACTCCCCAAGTGAGTGCTCCCAGGGTCTTAAATAGTGGAATAGCATAGGGTCTTAAATAGTGCCCTAAAGCCATTCACAGCACAAATGTCAGGCTGTGAAGCACTCCCTCAACACCACTGTCTGAGATTTGCATAGGTAGGCATGGGGCCAGTAAAAGACAGTGCCCCTGATATCCTTCCCACAAAATGGTCTAAGAGAACACCATGGTTCATAGTACCAATACCTGCAGAAAAACAGTACGAAGAATAGGAATATATCCCCTCTTGATAAAGATGATCAAATAGGGTGACCAAGGCTGATTTAGTCACAGAACCAGGACTTGAACCCAAACTGGAAAAGGTCTCGAGAGCTGGTTTATCCCAGAATGCCTGTAGTTGTCCTGCTGCAGCCCTCAGTCACCTTACCTAGATTGATGTTTTGTGACCGGGCAATCGTATTCACAAATCCTGAGGTCCAGGTTGGCTTTTTTCAGGAAGGGTCACACAAGCACCTCTGTTAAGGCAACACCCCTTCACACGGTGAAGCATTTACCAGATTCTGACCTACCCAGCCAGGTCATGCTGACTAGCCATGATAAAAAAGAGACAGAGGGAATGTAGTTAGTTGCATAACTGTTAAGTGCCTTGTTCACATCAACAGAGCACATGGAGTGAAGCTGATCTCACAAAACATGGCTAGATGGGGCACTGGACATCTCACGGGGATCTGACATACCAGTGACATCTCAATTGCTCTACAGCTAGATAACTTTATTCTCAAAATGAAAAGCTTCTAGTGCATAGCATGCTAAATTGTAACTGAGTTTGACATATAGCATACGACAAAGAGGACCTGAAACAAAATGTTGAATGTAGAAAGCTATTGTACTGGAAGTCATCTATTCCATTTGCTGGGCCTGAAACAGCTGTTATCCTGTGGCAATAAACTAAACTGTTATTTTCCTAAACTATTTTTGTACCACAAACCTTGCAGTTCTCCCAAGCCTTCTAATACCACTTTCTTTATGTGTGTGTGTTTGGGTAGGAGGAATACATAAGGAGCAGGACCCAGCCATAGTCTCAACATTTGAAATAGAGGAAATAATACATATTAATATTAATATAATAAATATTAAGTGTAGGCTGAACTACAACACATATGAAACTGAACCATACTGCTAGCAACAAAACTACAATTGCAGAACTGAAAGAAAGAAGTATATTGAACACATGACAGGTCAATAGTTCCAAAGAAATACCACAATGTCACCAAGGGACTTCCAAAGACACACAAATGTATGTTGCCCATGATGTTCCTGCTATGATCCACTTGCAGCCAGTGTGCATAATATGATCATAAAAATTACTAGCTGGAGCAATTATCTAATACAAGAAAATCAAGGAAAATCATGGGGCAAGATTTATTCTCTCTCCACTATCCATTATTTTCCTCACATTAATGGTTAACTGGTATAATTGCTAAATTCTGCAAGAACTGTGTGCAAGGAGACTCCCCTGCTGAATGAATGCACAGCTGGATAGGTTTAGTATCTATGATTCCTCAAGGCTTCTCCAGCTGCAAGAAATGCTTCCCCTCTGGTGGCTATATAAAGAGAAATACCACCATGTGCTCATGTAGCTGTGGGTACTGGAGTCACAAAGAACAGCATGTTCATACTTCCATCTAGATTGCAACCACCAGTGTCTAGAATTATGACCACTTTGCTTACTTACTTCCACAGACAACTAACTCTGCTAATCTTCCTAAAGCTTTTCTTGGTGCAGCCTACATTAAAGTATCTGTAACCTTCCAAAATGACCAAGTTGTTAATTCTCATAATTCATTGATTTATTATAACTCAGTGATTTATCTGAACAAACAAAGCTACTTTGATCCTAGAACAAAAGAAAATGTTGGAAGGATTTATTATTGAGTCTCTGAAACAATCTAGTCATTTTTCTGGTGTTCACCATCAATAGAGTAGCTATCATATAAGCCTTGATCTTTAATTTCAAATTTGATAAGGATAAGGAACTCTTTGTTAAAAATGGCTTATGAATAGAAATTCTTTTGATGACTACATTAAATTGTTTGGTATACAACATATAGTGGGCCAATAGGAATGTAGCATAAAGATACATCGCTGAAGTATTTTTACATCAGAACACCCCTTATTCTGACATGAAAGATCATTGTGCTTTGTCATTGTGATATTAGCTGAAAAATATAATAGAATATGCAATGTCTGCAGTCTTGAGCTTTGTTACTTACATAATTATGGTAGACCTGAATGACTCAAACAAAGAATAAGTGGTATATGGAAAACCAGAAACATCCCACACTCCACCACCGAAAACCCCCGAAAAAACCAAGCCCCACAAATCAAATGGCCAAAGTTTATAGCCTATTTTTTTTAAAGGAGTGAGCCATAAAGAGAACGTACTGTATTCATGACAGCCTGACTGAAACCACAATAACTATAGAATGACACTGAGGATACAAGCTTGTTCAACAGGAAGAACAAAAGTGCAATTCACATGCCTGAATAAGCCAGCTAATCTTGTTAGGATATGCATTTATGTAAAATTAGTCTCTACATCTCTGTCAGAAAGCAGCACTTAGACGCTTTTAATTTTTATGGCCCATGGCAATAAACGATTGTAATCATTTGAACAATCAGACTCTTTACCATTCAGATTGGTTTTTTAAGAGCGGCTGCAGCCAATAGCTCTCCCATCTAACAATGGTGAAACTGAACTCATTTAACTTGCAGCATTCTGGGCTGTGCATTTTACATTATTGAAATAAGTTTCTGGACTAAAGTTTCCTGACCAAGCTCTAATACACCCACTGTGTCCACTATAATCCCATCCATCTCATGCCACAGGCTGATAAACAATGGCAACAGAGAGGGCACACTGCCTCGAGTCCCAGCATGGTTGCACAGTTATTGACCATGTCTTCCTGACCTTTCTTAGAGGTGGTTCAAGGCCCTGTCTTTCAACAGGCATCATTTCGAATGAACATGTTTCAAGAGGCTTCCTCCGAAATTACACATGTTAAATAAATCCATTTATTCAAAAGCAGGACATGTTGAAAAAGCTTAATATAAAACCATCTGTGGATTCTATTTGTTTGGTGCAAGAGATTTCAATGCAGGAAACGGGGATGGGGGGGTGAAGAAGCTGAGTAAGCAAACACCATCTTTAAAATTCAGACAAGCTTAAAATAGGATAAATATATTAAACTAGGTCACACTTGTAATCACTGTTAAGCAGCCAGAAAATAAATTACATGACTATTCATTAAAAGAGAAAACTTCTCTGAAGACAAATACTAAGTTTAGATTTCTATTAAAAGGCTATGTGCCTGCAGACATGCCACTGGTGTATGACATTTTCCAACTATTTGTATGTTAAGTAGTCATCTTGGAACAACATTGGCCTCCCAACTTTGGCTATGAATGTTTACCCACCTGAAAAGGCAAAATGGCAACCCTAAACCAAATATTTCTAAAATCAGAAGAGAATAACAATTCTGCAAATCAGAGCATTAGTCAGGTTGACTGGTGCTCTTTGCTGTCCTCTTAGAGTGCATGGATGTTCACTCTTCCAAGTTGTAAAACACAATTTGGTCAGTCAAAAGCTCTCAAAATTGCTTAAGTAAGTCCTCCTTCAGGTTGATGGGCACCTTAACCTCTTCTGCTCCTCTATGGCACAGATAAGGACTGCAAAAAAATGGCAGGTGTTGGAAAGTTCAGAAGATTGCTTAGACTGCAAATTGTCATAGATTGTAGACTCGTCACAGATTGTGCAGAAGTCCAAATGTCATAAGGACCTCCAGCCATTGACCTTTTTCTTAGAAACTGTAAAAAAAAAGTCCTTACATCTCCTGAGGCCTGTGGAAGATTGCTGAGTAACAGGACCCTTTCTCTTAGTAGCCACAAAGCACCTAATTATCTTTCTGACCATACTGGCTCTATGGCAAATTCCTTTCCTTAAAAAGCTCAGGTGCAGCTAGCATTACACCCAGATGACTATGCATATCACAAATATGGTTAATACCATAGCTTTCATAGGTCATTCTCCTCCTCATTAATAGCATGCATTAAGCCAGCTTTATCTATGAAGACAGGGAAGAGCTAATGACAGCCCAACACATAGCTGCTGAGCCGTTCAATATGTGCCCGTTCACCATGTCCCATGCTCTTGCCAAAGCCTTTGTCATAATGGGAGTTCAAGGGCTTATATGCCTAAACTACTAGGCTGCTAAGTGCTTAACAGGGAACTGTGGTGAGACTGACTGTAGAATAATGCACTAGATGCGCATTAAAGCAGAAGCAAGTGGAAAAGAGCCTATGTGCCCTAGAGTGCTACCTGCCAGTGCATTAATATGAATCTTTGGTAATCCCCAGACATGTCATAAGAAATTGGGTAGGGCTGCAAATATTAGCTAACAATACCATTTATATTGCACAGTGGGCTGCACAGACCATCCTGAACAGGGTGCTCTGCAAATCCAAGCTCACACAGGTCAGAACATTACGTTGGCCAATGAGGAAGGCAAAGGAAAGTCATCCTTTGAACTTCAGTTCCCGTTCTCTGGGGGGTTTTGAGGCTTGGATGAAATGCCTCATGAGGCTGGATTTGTTTTCAGAAAGTTTTCTTCTCACCTATCCCTAATAATATAATGTGAATGCACTCTCGTTAAAAGAATAGGAGTCTGCCCACAGGTAGTGGACTGTATTGACTCTGATGACACTCAGTGGACACGTGTTCTACTCCTGCTAATAGAATCACAGCCTTGCAAGGGAGCTGGGAGCTATTCAGCTAAAATGAGCTCTACAGCCAGGACATGATTCGTGAAACAAGTGAACTATTCACAAGGAAGTTTAGATAGAAAAAGGAGATAGCTAGAAGAGATGCCGCATCAACACTTGAACTATTTAGCACCTAATAAGAGCAACTTTTAAGGAGGCTTTGAACCTACAGTCTGCACTCTAATTGTGGTTTTTGCCTGGTACGTCACTATTTACACCGGGAAACCAGCAAAAATGAGAGGTTTGTATCACATAAGGGTTACAGGCTTATAGCAAGGAGTATACATTGTAGTCCTTTGATCAAGGAAAGTTGGTGAGTTCAAGGAAGCCATTTCCCCAGTTTTGGAGACTTCCCACATTTAAATACACAGGATCCAAGAGGCTCCAATGGCTTGTTTGCTGGATAATTTCCTTGCCTTCTTCTAAAGTACAGGGTTGTACTAAAGTACTAGACATTCCCCAAGAGTGTGGAACATATCCAGAAATGAAGACTTTGAGCTTAATCAGTGCAATCATGGGAACAGGGAATGCCTATAAACAGCCATTTACTAATCATGTTACCAGTCACAGGATTTATTCTTGGAGACATTTTTTCCCAGAGATCTCTGCAGGCTAACTTTGAGAATGTTTAAGTAAATGTATCCAGCTCTTGTTGCATTATGTAAATGCAATTTAATGGGATATTTAATAAGATATTTATAAATGAGATGTACTGGTGTTCCATTGTCAATCTTCTGGATAGCCTTTCAAGAAGGCCCAGAAATGTATGGAACAAGACCAAAACGTACAGATCTACTCTAAGAAATAAGACTGCATCTTCTACACTTTCAGACTTCGTCTCTCCTTTTCACCATGAGCATGGCTTACATGAACCCTGCAAAGTAGCCCACTGTTGGTGTACCCATACAGCTAGGAGGGCCTGGGGGAAAGTACTGCATGTCCCTATGCAGTATATCCCAGTGTGCTTGGGCAGTATAAAAATGAAATACATACATACATACATACATACATACATAAAACGTTGCATTTTAAGGATATGCAATTGGAGAGGCTATGAAATGAAGGATTAGGAAAATTTTACCTTAACATTTAGTAAGTGCAACCTTCTATTTGTGTTCTTTGAAATAGACCCTATTAAACTAAGTGGTGCTTAGTCTAGGTAAAAAAAAAAAATACACTGAAGTTTGCAACCTGGGAGTAAGTGGCACTGAACTCAATAAGCCTTACATGCAGATGTTTTCACTCTATATACTGTCTGTTCCCTCTGAGCTAAGCTCAGTTGCTTCACCTGATCAACCTTTAGATTATTTTCTGGCTGGTAGCCCAGTTTCCTCCCATTACTAACAACCTGTCTGAGTCTTTCATTGACCGTTCAATTTTTCCATCTTTCTATGTTAATTACTGGCTCAAACTGTAATGAATGGAGCAGTTGCTAGCCCACTTGGACCAGCAAAATACCTTGGGCCAACATTGCTTGTCCCTGTGGGTATGTCAGCCCTTGTGCTGGGCAAAGTCTCTGCCTTTTTGTATACTGCGGAAATGTGTTTGTGAGAATTTCTCTGTGTGTTTATGTTTGTTGCATTCATGTACTACATGCTGTAAAAGAAGAGGTAATGAATGGGAACTTGTGTTTGTAGATCAGTTCTCTGCCATGAATGATGAACTAGAATCTTTTGCTTTTTGGAAAGCATGGGATATGATTTCTACTAAGATACGTAGTTTTAACAAATTTTTACATCATTGTTCATAAAATGAGAGAGGGAGAGTTAAAACAAATCTCTCATTTTATGCACATGTGTGTCTGTGTGCACAAATGTCATGTGTGAGTTCAGTACTGGGGACTCAGTTAGCTCCATCACCCAACACAGCCCTGATCCAGACCTAGCACATCAGCTTGTGTCCACATTATGCATCATTTCATCATCTTCCTCTCCTTTGTCCCCTCCCATCTCCTCCCCACCCTGTCTGTTCACATGGACTGCCTGAGAATCTGGGGCCAAGAGCCTTGCAGCAGCCGCACCCTTGCCTGACTCCTTGATTCCTGCCCCCATCTCCCCACCATCACATTCCTCACCAGAAGAGTCCATGCATCCATGACCTTGGAAAGCCTGCCAAGAAGTACTTTCTAGTGCATTCCCCACAAATGGTCCTGCACATTCTTTCCATGAAAAGGATCCTGGGTTTGATTCTAAGCTTCTATAGATTCTATGCTATAACCCAAAAGATACTGTCTGAAATTCTGGAAACAAGCTGTTGGCAAAACTGTCCTAGATGTTTCTAAGTTGTCTTTTGATTTTGAAAGGAGGGAAATAATGTAGATCCAAATCTGAAAAAAGGCACATGACTTGCACATGTTTGATCTTAGCCAAAATGTGGATGGTAGGCACTCTCACCACCTCAAAGTTTGATAGATAGTTTTAGATACATGACCAAGCACTGATAATTAGAAAGGCAGCTGGAACTCAAGCTTTCTTCTCTTGCTTGAGAAATCTGGGTGAGGTTTTGACATATATGTACATTTGCAAATGTTCTGAGGCTGTAATGCTATTCAGGAATTCAAAGAAAGCATATGGGAATAAAATGTGTGTGGGGCAGGAGAAATGAAGGTGCTGATGCCAGGCCTGGTCTTTTTCCAACTTGTCACATTGAGTAGGAAGGTCTGAAAGGAAAATTTTCACACATTGACTGAAAGACACTCAAAATACTCCCAGCTGCTGTAAACCCCGACTATGCAGAGATCACAAGTAGGATTATGAATGCCTTCCAAATGTCAAACTCTTCTTCAGAACACTATCGCCTTATGCAGGAAGGTTGTGACAGAGCCAGTGGGCATGCTGGAGTCAGGTTGACTCATGCCACCTCCACATAGCACTCTCAGACATCCCTTTCAAACCTAAATAGGGCTTATAAGACACTGAATTCTGAGGTAGCAATGTAATTCATGAATCAGAGGGCAGATTTCCTTGTGCAGCTATATGACACAATGCACTTCATGCTGCAAGAAAGATGTGTGGCAGGATCACATCGCTATTGAAGTAAATACATCTACATTGTGAATTCATCTCAGGGCAGCTATAGTGTAAATTTTATATTTTGGCAAGACAGACTTTTACTGCTCAAAAACAGGGTGACAATATGCCACCATAAACCTGTCTGCTTCATAAACATCAATTTGAAGAGCACAACAAATAAACATTTTCTGTTTTCATGGCAGCATCCATTTAAACATTTAAATGAGAACAGTGTTTATGCTGTTGTGAAATCAAGGTTATATGGTGATGAAGTTTATGTGATTACATGCAACCACCATGAAAGATTCAGTGTTACCCAAACAATCATATTACTTTGCCAGTATGGAAAAGAAAGGGAAGAGAGTTAATATCAGCAAGAGATCTGTGTTGTCTGCTAACACAATCTGCTTAATGGAAAAATAAAACCACTTAAAACTTGGCCAGTGAAATACTGGTATTGTGGAAAAAAATAGATTTAATGGGAAAGCCCTTTAACCATGTACAGAACAGCACATTCATTTGAATTGTAAATAGTTGTTTCATGCAGAAGCTCTCTATTTCCCTACCCTTTGTGAGGAATTGAACAAAAGTGCATTCAGTGAGGTGTAAACACACTTGAACAGAAACTCCAACTCAACCAGAGCCAAGCAAGGTGTCTTTATGTAATGGAATAAACAAGCATATCGAGTATGAAAACAGTCAAAGCAACATCCCAGATAATAACAACCATTTTAGCCGAACAGATGGCCAGGTGGCGATATAATGCTTTGTTAACTTTGTAGCAAGGGTATAAAATGGATTTTTTTCTTCACTTTATCATCATTGAAAATAAAAGAGGAAGCAGGGAGAGGGAGAGAAAAGCGTATCCTTGGAGCTGTTTATAATTCAGAGACTGCCTACTGTGTAAGATTGTTCCTTTTCCACAAATCTCTCATAAACTTTAAAAACTTTATGAAACACTACTTATATGAGGACTTTCCCCCCATTTACTGCTTGTTCAAAGCATTAGCAATGCGATATAATAGAAAGTACCAAAGCTGAAGTACAAATCATCATTTAGCCCATACTTCTAGTGTCATTCCTCCAATATGGCATACATTGTTTTACAGCAATGCTTTCCTGCTGACTTAAGGTTCTTTTTTGTGGCCATATTGGGTGCTTTCGGTCCAGGTAGAGTCTGATCTCTCTCTCTCTCTCTCTCTCTCTCTCTCTCTCTCTCTCTCTCTCTCTCATACACTCACTCACTCACTCACTCACTCTGTCTTTATCTTTCTGAAGCTGTAATAGTTTTTAATTCAATGCACTTTGGCTGAGAAGTCGAAGGTACATAAAACCGCTTAGAACCTTTAGATACATCACACATATAGAAAAGGCACTATGGTAGGTAACCAGGTAGGGAACCAAACAAAACTGAAGGCATGGAGTAATATATGAATAAGCTACTCTGTGCAGCCCCGTATTTTAAGTGATCATATAGAGAGAAATAAGATCACAATGTACAGTACATGAGTGTCTGCATAGTCTGTACATAAAGTGTCTAGTGAACTCACAGGGAGGGGGCAGGACTTGTCAGCCTTCCCACCCCCTGCCATGTTTCAACCATTTCAGCAGAACTTCAGAATCAATAGAGTATCTGTTCTAAGTTTGGCTGAAATCTGGCAAACAGTCCATCATTATTGTAGGTTTTTCATTTCACCCCCAACCCTTGCTAGTCATAAGCTCTTACATTCAAGATTTCAGAAAGCAATGAGCCTTTCAAGAACGAAACTTATTATCTTCAATAGAACAGAACAGTAGCAGAGTTAGAATGGGCCTATAAGGCCATCAAATCCAATCCCCTGCTCCACTACCACATGTGGTGACTCCTCCAGCTGCAGGCCCAAGCCTTCCCGCTTAGCAAAGCAGACTTAACATGCTAGTTCAATGTACATATGGTTATACTGATGGGTACATAAAGATCACACATCTCTCCATGTACCATTATCATTGGATGTGGAATAAATGATAAAGCTAACTGATAAAGCGATTATTCTATTACATTGATTAGAAATGGTTTTGATGCAGCCAAGAGAACATTTGATGATCTTGCTTGCAGCTCAGTCTACAATTACCTAGTTTTCCAGGTCAGACTGACAGCCACATGGATTTTAAGCACAACTGTTTCGTACAAAATACTTGGCTTTGCCATTTTATGAATTTCATCTTCATAAAATTGTTCATTTTATCAACAGTTTTTCTCTTGGTCATGTGGTAAATGTCCATTATAATGATATTTTCTAATGGATGAATCAGTGAGTATAGTATGGTAAGATTTATAGCTTAGAATTTTGGGGTCAAAGTCCAGTACTCTGGAATTCAAACAAAATATTTTGGTTGGATACCTATGTACTTGCTAAGTGCAAAGTCATAGGACAAATTTTATGCCCTGTTTCCTATCTGCTATGTATAAATTGCTTTGGCACAAGAAAATCTGAAAGTAGCATTCAGTAGACTGAATATCTAAATAGTTTGTACTTCACATATAATTAACTAGTAGCAAGCCAATGGTCAGTTGCATTACTTAAATTCATCCTATAGCTCAGTAAATGATACCAGGCTAGCTAACCTCACTTGTACTCCCCCAATAATGTCTCAGCTTGAAGGAAAAATATTTTAGTTTTCTGAGTGTACTTGAAATTCATATTAATCCATTACATTTGTTTTTCTTATTTAAGCTATATATCACAGAATGCCTCTACTATTTCTTTACTACTTTACCATTAAGCCAACTAAACCAATAATGGCAAAAACAGCTTCTTAAATTAGAAACATTAATAAAAGCATGGCTTGTAAAGATTGTAAAATTAATGCTCTACATAAATAACGATCTCAAGATCTGATTAGTTTTGTTTTCCCCTTAGTTCAGAAAACTATTGTAGCAAACTAAATTATCTCAGTTGATTAAAAAGCAAGAGTGTATAGACAAATCACAATGAATTGAGGTATCTGTGCTTCAGTTATTGTTTTCTAGATATCTTATTACATTAAAGTGGATGCCTCTGAATACATTAAATTCTCCAAAGGTCTACAATAGCAATCCTATGGCTATAGATGGCATCTAAACTGCTATAAGATGCTGAAGATTCTACTCCACACTTGAGGCAATTGATGTAACCACAACCTCAGGGAAGTTAAGAGCAGGGATTCCCTCACCTCATCTCACTCCACTGTGACTCCTCTCCCAAGGACAGATTCATGATCTTGGAAGAAGTGGGAGTAGGAAGAAAGAGGCCACTGATGGTGGTTGGAGAGAGGAGGGCATAAATTCATTAGATCCATGGGCCTCTCAGCTCTAGTTCCCACCCTCAGAACACCAGTGGGGCTCAGAGGCCTGTCATCAAAGACTCCTTGGGAGGAGGAGGAAGAGGAGGAAGCATTAATGTCTCTGTAAATTCCCCTGCAGAACATAGGGTGGATGAAAGGATGCTGGTTTAGAGTCCTCCATCCTATGATCATCAGTTCTGCAGCATTACATTCTAAGTGTGCTTTCACAGTAGTGTCTCTATGGAACTGCCATCTTTTTTTTTTTCAATCACATTTTATAGAGCAGCCACACGATGCACCATTTTGGTGCTTTCTGAATAACCTGCTCATGTTTTTTCAGACATGATTTGTGTCGTCATCATCATCACCCCCACCACAAAAATGGTGATGCAGCACCTAGCCCATTCAGTCTGGCTGGCAAAGCACTATTAAGGCACCCCCATGATGAAATCATCAGCTGAGGCTGGCCTCTTGTCTCATCACCATCAAAGGGACAATTGGTAGTGATGCAAGTCTGGACCTTCTCAGCAGTACATAACTTCCTCTTGCTAGGGATTCATGTGACTTCCTTGCTACAGGTTTCCCAATGATTTGTTGAGAACATTTGATTTTGCCAGGCTCTGGTCTTGAGTGACTGTTGTTCCCATGTCTTTTAGGTGTTATATTTTATCTACCACAATGCTTTTGTTGTTTTCAGTCTGACTTGTTTTACTGTTATTCAGCTCTGGAGACCCTTGGGCAGCAAATCAGCATAGGAAAAAAGAATACAGGCAAGCAAACAAGGAAAGTTTTTTCAGAGTATTTGTTCTTCTTTAAATTAATTTCCTGTTTGGAAGTTCAGCCCATTGCATTGCTTTCTCTGAAATCTACTCTGATTTACCCCTCAAATAGCTTCTCAGTTCCCCTGACACCTGCTTTTCTTCCCACAGTGGGGCAGGTTTAACTACTGATTCCCCCCCCCCTTTATTTTTTCAAATAGTGAAGAAATTTATTTTTCAAATAGTAAAATTATTGAGACTTCCAAATAACACTCACTCATTCACCCTACAGGAAAAGAAACTGATACTGGGACAAATGAGGAAGGAGATTCAAGGGAAAAATCAGGAACTATTTATCAATAATTCCCCAATCTGAAACAAGAAGAAGCAACTGGCTGAGTTTGCAGACACGAGGCTTCCAAATAGCATTAGAAACTACAATTGCTGAACAGAATTTATTTGTGAACAGACACCCTACAAGAGTCTCCGAAAAGTGGAAAGACATCTCTGGATAATAGAGCAGTATATTAAGTTCTTTGCAGTACCTATATATTAATTCCACTTCTGTCCTTTGATGCACTGAAGAATTCTAGCATGAAAGTGCAGTAAATCCATGTTGGTACACTGGTCAATCTTTCCTCATCTGAAAAGAATTCTTCACACCACAGTTTATATTTGGCACCTGTAAGCAAGTACTACAGGTAGTTCTTGAGGTCAAATGTCCTCATCACTCCATCATGCTCCAAAGGAACATCATTCCATAAATAAGAATTCTTCAAACTTGACTAGTGTGCTGTACCATGAAAAATATAATTCTGCAGAATTGTCCTGGTCTTGATATAGATCCAAGAAATACAACTACTTTGGAATACAACTATTCAATCATCATGCAAGATAGGTATCCATAGAATAGATCTATCCAAACAGTAAGGAGTAGAGGAAAATATGCAGAGGAAGAAATGTATAATTTTTCTTTATGAATATAAAGTGAAAAGCCATTACCATTTATTGCTGCTGAACACACATCTGGCACATGTTTTCAAAAGAAATAACTTCATTTTTTTTACTGGTGACATTGTATGAAAGGTGAACCAAACTTGAAGTTGCATGGTTTGCATTATAACTTTTCTTATTTATTATTTACATAAAGCTATCAATGCCTTTAGCACATTATAAAGTAAATCCAAATATGTATTCAAAAAAGCTTACAAGGTACTTTTTAATATCAAATCTTTATAGGAAATAGAAAGACAAAGTCATGGACACTCCTAACATCATATTTATAGCTTTCTTTCACAGAAGAACTATGCATTAACCTTGCTAAAAATCAAATAAAACCCAAAGCATTTTTCTCTTGTTTTGATGGCTATTTTTTCCAGCTTGCACACTGTGTATTAATACAGATTTCTAAGTAGCATGGAAAACACCCATTTCCTTATCTTACCATTAGTCCCACATAACAACAGTCATATTATCTTCTCAGAAACTTTCATTAAATATGCAGGACACACACTACATATAACAATAAACTGCTGCCAGCCATGATTATGTGTACCCACATTTATACAAGTTATTTTATTGTTATCATAAATGCCAGCCATTCAGCATCAAAGGCACCTTCAGCTGAGATTTAACAAACATCTATCTTAGAAAAGAAAACTGCAAGTGCAATAATGGAGCATATTAAATATGTCCAACAGTGCAAATGGAAAAAGTGAAAAAAACCCTCACCACGGATCTCAAAACAACAAAAAGCCATTACAAAATTGGCCATAATTTCTACCTTTTCTCTAAAGGAACAAGGTGGAGTGGACAATGTCTGCTCAGAAAACTCTTTTGTTTTCCTTCACCCCCCATCTTCCATTGGCAGAAGATGATGGAAGAGTACAAATTCTAACCATGCTGATTATTGTGGTTGCTAGATGGAACTTGGTTCCAGTGGGATATAAATGAATAGTTGATGAGCAAGAGGTTCATCCCTTTTTTGATAAGCTATTTGGCACTCTGTGTTTCCATTTCAAGTTAAGATTGATTCCTCTGTGCACTGCCAGAATTAAGTAGAAGACACTAAGGGTGTATCAGTAAAATATCCAAATCAGTTCCTCATAAACAGAGAGGGAGAGATAGGTTAGATGCACTTGAGGCAATGAGGTAATAATATACCAAAAAGACTCCTGTCACTCAGTTCCCCCATACAGTTCAAGATTCCCTTCAACAGCTGCTCTGGTAGCCTAACTTATAGTTTAGGACACAGAATCATTCAAAGGGAAATGTACTAGTTGCCACATGAAAACAAGGAAAAAATAATTTTCAATGTGCTCAAAATATTCATTCCTCACAATGCATTTCAGAAATACAGGAACTTTCATTCATCCCCCCCCCCCCACAAATATGCCTTCTGCTTTCTCCTCTGCTGAAACTAATTCATGAACTAAATCTATATTGCAGGATGCTTGAGAGCAATGAAACTCCAAGAGAATTCAGATTTTCTGAAGATCTAATCCAGTGATGCTACTAAAACTTTGAATTGGGGAGTTTGCACATCCTTAGTTTGTACCTTTGAGGATGACTGTGAACCACAAGAGAGTTCACTAGACTTTGATGGGAACCGTAGCTTTCCATGGATCAAGACTCCTTAGGGTATACCTGTCATGAGAGAGTTAAGTTCCTTGTGGAATGAGCAGTGGGGTTATGGCAAATCTCCTAACCCCCACCATCTCCCAGCGGCCTGCAATAAACCATTTGGTCTGCCATCTCTGGACTTGATAAGTCTGAGATGTAAATTTCTTAAACCTTGGAATTTCTGAATACTATAAACTATCCTTTAATCAAAACTATTTGGTTTGGCCCTCATTCCACAAGGATCTGCTCACCCTTCTGCTCAACAGACTCCCTGACTGAGCTGAGGGAGGTAGTCTTGGATTTGGTGTCCTCCCATCCTCCTGAGAATGTTGGTTCAAGGCTGCTTTAGCTGGTGCAGCTCAGAACCCAAGCACTGATAACCTCCCATTTGGACTATTATAATTCTACATGGAAGATGTAGATGATCCAGATACTTCAACTGGGACAGACTAGAGCGACCAATTTATTGACAGGGACTGGCAGATGTAATTATATAATTCTAGTCCTATATCATCTCCACTGGCTACCAATTGAAGTCCAGACCCAATTTAAGGTACAATCACATATAAAGCCCTAAATAGTTTGGGGCCTAAATAGCTAATGGAATCTTTCCTTCCGTATATTCCTACTTGGACCTTACGGTCAACAACAGAGCTCCTTCTCTGAAAGTCCCCCTTGAAGGCGGTGAGAAGGCTGTTATTAGGAGAAGGGCCTTCTCAGCAATAGCACCCCAGTTGTGGAATATTCTCCCCAGAGAGGTTTGCCTGGTGCTGACTCTTTACTCATTTTAGCACCAGGTCAAAACCTTTTTATTTACCCAGTTTTTAAAATGTTAGTTTTAATATATATTGTCATCTATTGCATTTTTAAACCAAGCACTAGCTCCAATGTTTTTAATTCTTTCGTACACCAACTTGAGATTTTTAAAGATATAGATAAGGTGATATAGAAAAAAATAAACAAACAAGCAAATTGAATTTGTTGTGACAGCAAGAATAGCTAGTGATGTGTCCCCACAAGTGACTGGCATAGTGCTGGAGAAGGGGCTATGTAGCTATTCTTTAAAGCTAAGCAGGACCCGTTTGACTGCCATAGCATTAAATTCCAGTATCATAGTGCCATTTTCCCCTTGATCCCATGCCCTGCAGTGGCAAGGGGAGGAGGCAGTGAGTTCAGTGAGACGGAATTGACTGATAAGTTGCCCATGTTCATCAGGAAGAATTAATTATTAGACACTAGAAAAACTATCTAGTTACCATATAACTATGAGATGCTAATCATTCCACATAATTTAACAAGTGTATGTATGTATGTATGTATTTATTTTATTTTTCAATTTATACCCTGCCTTTTCCTACAAAGGGCTCAAGGCAGCTTACATCATTCTCCTCCTCCATCTTATTCCCCACAACAACAACCCTGTGAGGTAGGTTGGGCTGAGAGTCTGTGACTGGACCAAAGTCACCCAGTTGGCTCCATCGCCGAGTGGGCACTAGAACCCAGATCGTCTGAGTCCCAGTCCCATGCTCTTAACCACTACACCACACTGGTTTTGTGGAGTATACATTTGATCTTATTTATCCAACATGATAGGATCTTACTAGTAAAATAGATGTTTTTGTAGGTTCTTGGTTTGTAGTAAAGGAAAAGGTATGGTTAAAAAGATTTTCAGGGAGGGAGAGTGCGATGTGGTAAGTGTGTTGTCCTTGAAATGTTTTGTGTGGTCCCTGGTGTTCTGCTCCGCATCTGAGGTAATGTTTTGGGCCAACAAATTCTGTCTACCTTCAAAGGAAAATTGTATCTACGAATTATTTTTATTTAAGCTCTACATGCCTAATCCACCTCATCAGACTTTGAAAGAGAACTGCTTTGAAATGTAAAGGCCCTGTGCTTCCTCATTAATAACAACTTTACAATCTTTATAAACTTTGCATTTATACATCCAATGCAGAAGTTGAAGCAAATAATTAGCCAGAAGTTCAGCAGCTTTTTAGTGAGACTCTTAAGTAGGAGCATTATAAGTGCATGCTTTCTTCTTTATGGGTCTTTTATGCATAACTGTAGGCTTTGATGTTATTGACACTGAAGACTACTGCTGGAGCTTATTTAGTCATATGGGTATTAGGAAATAGCAAATGCAGGTCAATATTGTTGCTTCAGATTTCACATTTTGTGGACTTCAGCTGGGATCCAAATAGATGCCTGGCTGTTTAGCTAAGCCATCAGTATCTTGAAGTTGTACTTTATACTTGGGTATCCCTTATACTGAATACCAAAGTGCTTTTCATAACTAAAGGATAGTGGTTATCCATGTTGTGAGCATATGTATTGGCAAAACTCAGGCTCACTCTCACAGGAGGCCAACTGTGCTACTGATTCAGAGTCAGGGGATGAAACTGCTTGTGAAACTAGGGAGTGGCTCAAGATCCTGGGACACACCAGGGAGAGGCAGTGGAGGAGAGTAGCACGGACGCAGATCATGCAGACCCTGGAAAGAGTGGGAAGTTACAGCTCATGGAAGGGGCTGTTGAGATGGGGGATTCTTCCAACAGTGACCGACTCCGCCCTTCGAAGGTGGACCTGGTGGTCTGGTGCCAACACTGGCACGAAAACCAATTAGGGGCACAGTGGGTGGAACAGAAGGGTTTCCACAATGCGCCCTTTCCAGGGCAGGGACACAGATAGGTTCGTGGAAAGTGAACAGTAGATAGGGTTCAACAAACTACTTTGTGAATGCTCAGAGAGTCATGTGAAACAATAAAGATTGTTAACAATAAACAGTGCTTGTTGGAGGGAGAAATACAGCTTGAGGCAATCTATTTCTCAAAGGCTAAAAGTAAAAGGACTCCACTTGGAGTGGGGGGCAGCTTACAAATGTCACAGATAGGGGCGGGGGGGGAGGGATAAAAATTCCCATCACCTATACCCCAAATGACTCTTCAGATCCTTCTCAATAACATTTTCAAAGGACTACTCCTTTCCATTTGCTGACTTTTTATTTGAGCACCATGAACTTGTTTCCAAATCAAATCATCATTCATCACCCATATTAGCACTATCCAGATAATCAACATATGCTTATAAGACATATTTTTACGATAGGGAGGCAAGCTCATAGTGGCAAATTCTGCCCTCCAGTCCAATCAATGGATCCTCACTGAACCAGATGTACTTCTATCACTACATACAGAAAAGTGCATATGAAGGCAGGGCCTTTGCAAGAGATTGTATGTAGTTTGTAAGGCATAGAGTGCAAATGATCTGGTGAACATGCATAGGTCAAGGAATAGGATTCCTCTCAGTGCAGGTTCACATATCATGCTCTTCCAAAGGGTACTATTATATTCCTAACTTCAGCGAAATGTCAAAACAGAGCAAAGTATTTCACCTTAGAAATATTTTCACTTTCTAGCATACTCTTGTTTTACCAAGGAATCCAAACTGAACTAATGTGTTTCTCTAAGTAGCAAAGCAAAAGACCTGTAAATGAAAACTATTTATATGCAACATAACATAAAACAAAAAGAGATATTGAATCACAGGAGCCACAAATATTACAATCACCCTGTCCTGTGGCACATTATTTATCTTCACCAAGAACCTGTTACACATTCATTACTCTGGACAGCTACTTATTTGGCTAACATGGATGCTAAAATGCATTAACCATACTTATTTCCTGTATACAATTAATAATTTACATATAACCTCTGGTTTTTCTTTAATCTTGAAGTATTGATATAAGATATATAAAATCTGACTGTGTGCAAAAGAAGCTTTGAAATGCAAAATCTAATTAAAATGGATGCAGTGTTATTTTAGGACTGCTGAAATATACTATGGGGAATATCATGAATATTTGAACAGACCATTATTTTTTCTGTGCTATACAATTTATATAGCAGTCTATTGTGAAAAATGAGCTGGTAGTGTTGGTCAGAGCATCTTTGAGTATAATGAAAGATGAATTAGTTAAAGCACAAGAGAATGAAAGCATTTCTAGAAGTTTGTTTTTGTTTCAGTATGTATACTTAGAATGAAATTGTTAATTAGAACTGTTAAACTGTTAAATCCTACAGCAGTGATTTTAGTTGCTCTTTGTAAATCCCAGCCTATCTGTGCTGAGTAGGATAAAGTTGAAAGGCTCTTCTCTCTTTCCTAGGTGTTTCCTATGAACTATAGCTAGTAGTACTTCTGCTAAAAGTCAGTTAAATGCTATGTAAGAATTGGCCCACCTAATCCCATTTATTTATTTATTTATTTATTTATTAAAACGTTATTTTTATGCCGCCCCATTCGCCGAAGCCTCGAGGCGGCTTACAACAATAAGTTAAAATAATTATAATATAAATCAAGAATATAAACATTAAATTAAAAATACAAAAATACAGTATAAAATAAGCCACCCTGGCCAGATAAAATCCAATAATATTAACAGTTAAAATGCCGCTTGAATAAAAAGGTTTTTGCCTGGCGCCGAAAAACAAATGACGGCGCCAGGCGGACCTCTCTGGGGAGCGCGTTCCATAACTTAGGCGCCACCGCAGAGAAAGCCCTCCTCCGAGTACCCACCCTCCTAATTTCTTTCACGGAGGGTTCCCGGAGAAGGGCCTCCCCCGCCGATCTCAAGGGGCGGCTGGGCATATATGGATGCAAGCGCTCCTTCAGGTAACCAGGACCCAAGCCTGGAATGGAATGCTTCTGTAAGCCAATTTCTACATTGTGTTTTCTATGGATGGTGACTTGCCTGGAACCACTATATGCCATTCCAGGGCCATTTCCAGTATTAGATTTTCCTACTTTCCTACACCTATCAGCCTGAAAGCCTGCAGGACATTGTACAAAGGTCTAACAGGAAAGTGTCTGCAGCATACTGCAACCAGAAGTAGGATTCTTCAGTAAGGACTGAGCCTCCAAAAGGTGAGGGCCGGTTACAGACAACTGGCCAGGTGAAAGTAATGCAAGTGGTCTTCCAAGAACAGCAGAAGGTCTGAGCTACAGCTCTCAGATTCAGACTCTGGTAGTTCCTCATAAGCAAAACTTGATAACTCCTCCTAAGTGAGATCTCCAACATATTCCTTTTGTGAGACCTGAGATTCAGCAGCTTCTCATGCCATGAGACATCCCGAACAGATAATGCTGCCTTGTATCTATGAACAAAGCAATCTACAGGCAAAGTCAGAACACCTGCATGAATATTCTGGCAATGTGTGTAGAGAGGCAGACACAAGATAACCCCAAAGAAGTAACTTTTTAATATTTGATGAGTTAGATGAAAATACAAGAGCTATTGTCTTCTCTTGGTTTCAGTATTTCCCTATTTGTATTTCAGTAACTGGTATTTATTGACTGTTTTCCCTGACTACATTTCCCTACTACTTAAAAAAAAAAGGAAAAAACCCTACGAAGCGAATAGACTAAAGGCACAAACCAGCATTTCTGCTTTGAGCTGTGGCATGCAACAGGCATGAGAACCCAATGTCCTTAGCTGACTTTCATGCTATCAACTGGAATAGAGTTTTATCCAACACATATTGTATGAAAAAAAGAAAAGAAAAGAAGCAAATGTATGGTGCAACAGATGGCAGAACTCTGTTTTTTCTGGCCTAACATGCATAGGATTGCACCCTATGGCACCCAGTAAACCAATGAATGTACTTCTCTGTAAGGGTGAGGATCACAGCTGCATTAAAATGGGAAACAGATTGATCGTGACCAAATTTGACACTTTTCCTCTCTTCAAAGTCAAAGAAATAGGGATTTATCTACAAATGACACTTAGAAGCCTTGGGTGTCACTTCCAAGTATAGAAATATTAATCTCTAATATACAAAAAATTATATCAGGAAAGGACACATTTCCAGCCTAAGGATATAACACTTAAGATACTTTATAGAGAATAAACCCAAATGAACACACTTCCAAGTAAATATGCATAATATCATCCTTTAATCAAAGAAGTTGGGTATAATTTAAATCAGTAAGATTTCTATTTCTATTAATTTCAATAGAAACTAATTTCAACTCATTTGGATTGTACACTTCACAAGTGGACTTAATATGTCTTGGACATAATTACTCAAAACAGTAATGTATATTTTAATCACAAGTAGCCTATTAAATAATAGTAGCAATGTTTACAGGCTTTGTTGTTGTTGTTAAGTAGCCAATGTTTCTATAACAGGTATAAATGCTTAGAATAATTAACTGTGATTGTGGTTTAGATGTCTGTACTATGACACAGAAAAATTCTAACCAAAAATATCAAGTCATGTTTCATAACTGATTTGAGTAGATAAAAATAATGGGCTGATCAAATATTAATAATATTCCCTATGGTATTTTTGCTGATACACCAGTGTCTTAAAATAAGATTACATTAATTTTAATTAGGTTTTGCATTTCAAAGCACTCTGTTCACACATGGTACAATGTTTTGTGACTTATGTCAATACCAGAAGATGAAAGGAGAGCCAAAGGTTATGTGTTAATTATTGATAACCTGTTGAAAATAAATGTAACAGGCTTTGTTTGTGTTTGCTGGCATTACCTTGACATAAATATAATAAAAAAATCCAACCACCACAGAACAAATACTACAACAAGCAAAGACTGATACTACAAGCTTCTCAGACAATTAGCCCATCTCAAGCTGGATATTACACAAACAATGCAAAACTTAGCTACTCTAGAATTTCACATGGTTATGCACGCATAACACATGCAGTGAAGTGCAGAGCCCTTGCATACACGTGAATTCACAACTGAATTCATTAGGAATTAATCAGTATCAGTCAATTTCATAAAAACAAGGGTGAACATGTATTCAGTACTAATTCATGTATAATGGATTTTAAAGCTAAATTTAAAATATAGCTTTTTTGGGTGTGGGTCAAATGGCATCTGGAGCAAGTCCTTTTTTTGCAGTCCCCACAGTGTGGAGCTGACTTCCTCTTAAGATTTGCCTCAGCCCATCTCTACCACCCTTCAGGGAGAACATTATAGCACTTCTAATAAAAACACTTATTTAAACATACGTTTAAATATACAATTGAAGACATTTTGAATTATTTCAATTTAATTCCAACATGATTAGTTTAACACTAATCATATTCGCTAAATTATATTTGAAATATTATACAGGAAATCTCTTAGGAATCATAGCAACAAGTTGGGATACAGATACACAAATATTTATAACCAGTAATAAGGTGGGCAACTTGTGGCCCTCCAGACATTTTGTGCTACAACTCCAACCACGCTCACCATTGATATACCAGTTGGGCCTGATGGGTGTTGCATGCAAACCCAGCCTTTTAACCAGACTTCCCCAACCTGGTGGCCTTCAGAGGCATTTGGACCTGAACTCTCAGAATTCCTAACCAGCAGTGCCACTGACTGGGAATTCTGGGTGTTGCAGTCCAAACATATCTGGGAGGCACAAGGTTGGGGAAGGCTGCTCTAAACAATGTAAGAATAACATGTTAGAGTTATATGCAAGGCAGAGGTGGGGCCATCCAAGTTTAGACACCTACAAGATTAGCCTAAGGCAGTGGTGCTGAATCTATGGCACACGTGACGCAGCAGACACACGGAGCCCTCTGTCGACACATGAGCCAAGTCGCCCCAGCATTGCCCCAGCAGCTGAGCATCGGATAACAGTGCACATAGGGGCCATGCACATGCTCGGAAAGGCGTAGGGGCGCCAGGCAATTATGTCACGAGCCGCGACTCATTAGCCACAACTTGTCCGAGCTTTCGCATGGCTGGTCAGTGCTCTGCCAAGGATACATATATATATTTGCTTGGACTGCCTGTGAATTTTTTCTAAACTAAAACCTCCGTATTCAGGTTTTATTGCAGTGTTTGTGCTTTACAGGTTTGGGGTTGCAGTTTGGGCCCTTGGTCTCTAAAAGGTCCTGGCCTAAGGACTCTGGGAACAGCCCCAATCCCCAGCACTGCCACTTACATCTACAGGAAATATTCATAACAAGAGATTTTTGAGGACTAAGTTACACAGGACAGGATGCCACGTCAGTTTTCACCACAACAGCTACAAAATATGATATAACCTCGAATATGAAGACAGCTTTTAGTTCTGAGTGGATATAAAAAGATTATGCACACTCTTGCCAAATCCAAACTTTAAGCATTCTGCCCCATATTAAACAACAGAAGAGATGTACACATGGAATTGTTTGCAAAATATGTCTTGTACCTGATCCTAATTATAGATACTTGATGTCAAACACTTACGGGGAGAGTACAGTACTTTGTGTAAAGTTCAATAATCAATGGTACACGGAAGAACTCCAGTTTGCATTATAGTTAATCCATTTTCTAGAAATTAAATATTTTCCCCAAGACTGTGGAATACTATTCATTTCCCCCATTTAGAGTTATGTTGTAAATTGACATAAAGTAATTAAGATAATGGACAATTACACCATTACCATTCTACAGTCAAACAATATGTCACTGGAGGAAATACAGGAAGGTTACAAAATATAACAAGTGAATGATGTGTCATTTCAGGAAAAAAACCTAGATTAATCATAGAATGAAGTACTTTTTTAGGGTCCTGTAAATAACTATTTTCAGAATCGTACTCTAATGATACATACTAAAGGGCAGATGCTGCCAAGAATATATCACAACATAGCTCCACAACATCTTTTTCTCCCCTGCAGCTATGAATAAACAAAATATACTGCCATTAGCATTTCAATGTGACACTATGGCTTGGATCTAAAGGTATCTTTCACCAGTGGAAAGAAACTGCTGGTGCAAACCCAGCCTTCCCAAATTTTGGCAATTTCTCTTTGCCATTCTTAGCCCTCTACGCGATATTCCAGGTTATTCCTTCCATCTTGTGCCATTTCTCATAAGTTGCTTTTGGGATGCAGGGACCATGGTGGAGAGGAAGAGCCAAAAAAGTAGAAGTCAATATCTATGACTTAAAAATTGTTTGGATCCTAAGATCCCCTTTTACAAGTATCCATTTTCCTCTAAGACTTTCACATGAAGGTTATGGCAGCAGCAAGAGTGATATATGAATTCCAAGGACTATATTTAACCACGTCTGTCTGCCAGTGGAACAGCCATTGCTGGCAAAATAGATTTCCTCATCCTCCTGCAAACTCTCCAATCTGTTCCAGAGGTTTAAGGGACCTTCATGTGACATTGGGTGCCACTCTAAGAACATTTTTGAAAATAAAATCTATGATTTCTATAAGTGCCATTTAAAGTTTCTAAAAAATAATAAATTTCTAAGCTAAACAATATTTTGAGCACTGCCACAAAATTAGACTTTTGAAATAAATAAGTCACATGCATCTTATCAAAAGTCCCAAAGTAATGACATCATTGCTCTGACATTATTACTTAGAAATGATCTAACTGAACATTTTATCAAAGCTCAAAAGGTAAATGGGAAAATACATTTACCTTGTATAAAATCAACATCTAATTCAAGCTTTACTATTCCTTTTAAAAGCTATTAGACTGTCATGCAAATGTTCAGTGATTCTTAAAAGCTCAAATCCAATTTCTCCAAGTAAAATGCATAATTGCCCACTTTAATATTATTTTGGGGATAATAAATCATCCCAATAGTTAGTAATCTCTTTATTTCACTTATTCCGCTTTCCTTCAAAGAGATTACTTAACGTTTTCATGTACGTTCTCATCCAGACAGCTTACAGACCTGCTTAGACTGAGTAACTGAGCTTCAGCTCTTTTGAATAAATACATGATAAGCAGTCTGACACTGCAGATATCAAAAGTTGTTCTGTGCTGCTTTGCAAAACAAAAATGCTGCTTGAAGGGACATTTAATACAGTGTGTGGATAAACCTTAACTGATGAGCAGCCACCAAAAACTGGTGTCTAAGGTTAGCACACAGAAACATGCTTGTGCTGAAAACATCAGAAAAAGTGAATTAGCTGAGAGTAGTAGGGAAAAAATGACTGGAAAAGCAAAAGAAAGCTGTAGAAATAGAGATAAAGTGTAAAGGGGAGGCAGAGACAGGTCCACAAAGAAAACCAAAAGCCAAGTTAGTGACATTTCTCAGTTTCTGAAGAAAGTAATAACAAAATCCTTACTGAGAGTTTTTTTAAAAGTCAGACACAAACACGGATTGATTTTTTTAAATGTCAAGGATTATTCTATCACTAGTAAGTATTGTGTAGATTTTGGTGCTGTTTGGGAGTTAAACATTTCAGTTGCAATAGAGGCCAAGAAGATAGATGTGTAAGAAAAAAATGATAGTATCTCATTGTGCCCGTGCACTTGTGAGACTCTTTGCTTGTGCATTGTGGCTTTGGTGTTAATAAACATGCCACCCCACCCCTCATCCCGCAAATTCACCCACATATGGAAGAGGGCAGAGCAGCTGCTGACCTGTGTCCATCTAGAAGCTTGTTTTAGAAGAGTCAAACTCCTGTTGGACAAGCAGTGAGTCTTGTGAATTCAACAAAATTAACAGAAGTGGAGCATGCCTATCAAGAGTCCTGCTTGAGCAAGAGGTTGGCCACAGAGGCCTCATTGGTCCCTTCCAACTCTACTATGATTCCCTGATTTACTTCTAACTAACAAGGAAAACATTATTGCTACACTCCAAGGTGATGCAATATTGGATGGTGCGTAGATGCAGATAGTTATCTGGATGCATTTTAACTTGGGTCCAGGCCCAGGTTTCTGGACTGAATTGTCTTGGATGACTTGATCTGGGAGAAAAATAAGGAGAATGCAACCTTAGTAATTCTCCACAGAGTTCTGTGGCACTCAGTAAGATAAACTAGGTATCCTTTGCCAGCATCCAGGGTGTGGGCAGCTGGGTATAAGATCAGGGTATCAGGACCCAGACAACCAGGGCACTGCAAGGGCCTATTCCAAATCACAGTCAAGCAGTCCAGAGGTCGAGGCCAGTAACAAAAGTACAAGGTAACTCAGTCCAAATAATGAACAGCAGTCAAAGCTGGTCAGGAGTCAAAAGCCAGGGAGACAAGCTAAGAAGCCGGTACCTGGGATTGGAGCAGGTGAAGACCAGGAAGCCAGGCAAGGTCCAGAAGTGGAGGCAGGAGCAAGGTGATGGGCAGAGTTTCCAGAAGGCACAGAGAGCTCCAAGACTGTCATTGCTGAGTCAGCCTCTAGAGGGAAGAGCTGGTTCTTATACAGTGCTTCCCTCAGGGCTCCCAGGTGGTGCTCGTAACAGCCCACGTGGCCGCAATTGACTGTGAGCCCAGTCCTGCAACCACCAGGGCTGCTATTCTGTCCTCTGGCTAGGAGATGGAGCCCTGGCACTCTCTCAGAACCTCACATCCTTCCAAGTTACATTTCTGGATTGGGGGCATCCACTTTTTGTTGTTTCTGCCCTTAATTGGCAAATGAGTTGCAAAACCTGGTGCTAGGAGATGATATTCTTTCCCTTGAAAGTTGTTCTGCGGTGTTCTCAGTCTTACTCCTAAGCTATTCATTTTGAACACAAAACTGCTAAGGATAGTGGTTGACTATACAGACTACCAGTTCTAGTTAATCATTTTTATTATTGCAAGGTGATAATTATATGCCTGTGGTCAACAATTAATTGGGTAAGGGCTGCAGGAAGGTAACAGTCTAACCACTTGCAGTTAGCTGCCAATGAAATGTGTTCCAGAATTACCACAAAATATTGCCATTGATCCATTGGCAGGTTCTTTGAGTAGGCTCAGTTGTATATCACACATTCTGAAACTGGTGTGCTAGCTGCCAGTTTGTTTCTACATCCAATGCCAGGTACCAATATTGAACTTTGCAGAATGGCTTCTCTCTGACAGCGAGTCCCTTTCCAGGCAAGCCTTCCCAGCACATACGATCTACAAATACAATCTTATTTCAAATTCTATTCTACATGAAAACCAGCCTAACCTCCACAAGAAACCACAACTTTGTCTCTGTCTCTCTGTGAGAATAGGTTGTCCCTTCTTTTTTGAAAATATTGTACATAGTTGCTACAATGATTATGTTGCTGTTTAACTTATTCTTGTGTGTGTGTGTGTGTGTGTGTGTGTGTGTGTATAAAACAAGCAAGCTAATTTCTCCACCTACAGACCAAACCAAATGGTACCATCATGCCACTTTCACAGAGGTGTTCCCTCAACATTCTAGTCACATCTGACTGTGATCTTTCATGTTTTAGGTGTCCCTCCAGTCTACCACACCACTAACTTTATATGAGTTGTCTTGTAACATGAAGCTGAGGAGGTTCATGAGATCAGCACTACCAGAGTAAAAATTACTGAGTTGCCACAATTTATATTCCACGTTACAGTAATTTTGGAGAGCAGAGCCCAGAGGTTTGATGGGAAATGAAGTTACTTTAGGGTTGCTGGCAGTGCAATGATCCTACATAAAACTTTCCCATCAACCCTTTATTTGTGTATCTAATACTGAATGACTCTTCAAGTTTAGAGGGAAACTATCTGGCTATTGTGAGGCTTAAGCAGGAGAAATATGATGCGATGTTCACTCGGAAACATGTGGAAAAAGCCGTAGTCTGGTTACCAAAGCACACTGCTGAGGGAAGAGTATGAAGAAACTCAGTTAATTAAAAGATAAAGAGAGCTTAGCTTTTGATGGGTGCACAGTGTGTGTCATTTTAGCTGTGGAAATTCAGAAGGTTAATCAGAACACAACTAGATTTCTGAAAAGTTAGAATTCTTTTAGAACTGACATTAGCTGTGAACGTTTCTTTCCAATAGATTCCCATATAGTAAGGCTCTTTGAGTAGGGAAAAGCTAATATTTTTAGTGACCCTACAGGATTTTTTTCTACTAAAATTGTAACATAATAATCACTGAGTAGCTGTGAACAAGTGTTATAAAGCCCTGTACAATTTTCTTCTATTGCACACAGACACTTATTCAAATGGCAATATTACCATTCTAATATTATAATTAAATATTGCAAATAATAAGGAATTAAATTTGAATATATCCTTGAAGTGAAATGACATTGCCTTCATAAAATTATTTCTATACTTGTAAATTAAAAAAAAAAGAATGGAATTAGTTTAAACAATGGTCTGGTATTTAAATTAAATTATACCCTGATTGAAATGCATTCAGGCCTAATGTAATGGCTGGACATTAAACATGTATCGATTCTGTGAGAGTTGCTAGTGTGATAAGGTGGTTAGGGTGTTGGACTGGACACAGAGATCTGGGTTCGAGTCCCTATACAGCCATGAAGCTCACTGGGCGACTTTGGGCCAGTGATGCCTAACTTAGCTCACAGGGTGTTGTTCTGAGTACAAATGCCACATCGGGTTCCTTGCAAGAAGCAAAAAGGTGGGATATAAATTTAATGTAATTTATATTAATTATATATAATTTATATTAATATAAATTACATATTATTAATGTTATAATATTAGCATGAAATATTTCTAAAAATTATGAATACTTCACTAATTTTATCCACTAATTTTAAAATTATCAAGAAGAAATCATATTGCTCTAGTATTTTTCTGGAATGGAGAACAAAAAACAATACATGCCTTTACTATATACAAACATGCATTTTCCTTTGCCTGTTCTCCTAACCTAATAAATGAAAGCATCCACAGAAATTAAAACTGAGGAAGTCATACACATGCCCACAGCACCTGAATTGTCCTAGTCAGAAGCCAGTTCTCAGTTCCTATCAGAAAAAATGATAATCAGAAGCAGCCTAGATTGGAAAGTTCCACCCACACAGGAGAGAGACAAGGATACTTTCCTAAATGCCCTGACTTCACACACAAGAAAACTATCACTATGAATCACCACAGATTCCTTGTTTTTCTCAAGATGTTTGTTTACTCAGTTTTACCTTTGGAACTAAGCTGTTGTGTGTAATTATACCAACTTACACAGACAGAATTGTATGTTTATACAATTCCCTGCATAGTGCAAACTTGTTAATGTGTTGCTAAGAGATAGGCATGCATCCTAAAATAATAAAACAATGCCATGATACCCAGCAGGTCTTTTTGATTCCTTTCCCTTCTTACAATTATATTTACATGAGAGGAAGAGTGGTGTACTTGCTAGCCACTTGTGCCATCATGTCCGCACTGGCCTCCTCCTTGCCATGGGGGTGGGGGCAGGAGCAGGGAATCAGAGCTGTAGGTGCACAAATTCCCAGGGAAGTTTTGAACCCTCCACTAGCATTGTCTGAACCTGTATGGGACACAATGTATTCACAGCATACTCCCCATTTTATACTTCCCCCCAATACATGAATGTCAGGGGGAAGAACAAGAGAGTGCAATGTAACTCTCACTGCCCCCCCCCCCCCTGATTTTAATCATATGAGCAAATGCCTTGAAAGGGCACTCAGACAAACAGAATGGAATGGAAGGTTCTGTCAATGCATATTTCAGGCAATAATTAATACACAGATACACTAGAAGCAAAAAGGGGCAGAGCGAGTTGGTGGGAGGGAGAATGTCCAGTGTATGTAGGAAAATATATATTTTATATATTATCTCTCTATCTCTCTCTCTCTCTACCATGCCCGGAAAAATGGCCAAATACTCCAGTGCACATGTGGAACTTGAAAAGAGCAACAACAGTTGAGGCCAGGGCAGGCAAAATAGAAAAAGCACTGTGAAAAGCACAACTATTTGAGTGTCTGGAAATAGCAGTTAATTTGACATGCAGACCTTGGATATATGTATTCCCATGCATACTTTATCTTATTGAAGTGTTTTATTTAATGTATAGTTTTAAAACATGACAATGTAAAAAGCTACCAATAGATCTCGTATATAAACAGTGTTTCCACAGCTAGCTGAGCCAATGTGGGCGATTAGACTGTAGGATTGGGGAACCCAGGAGATCTGGATTCTAGTCCCCAGTCAGCCATACAACTCACTGGGCAACGCTGGGCCAGTCACCCCCTCTCTTATGAGGGTACCATGGAGCTATGTGATTGCGCTGGGCAGGAAAAAGGTGAGAGATAAATACAATACAATCACAACTACAACTACAACTACCACCACCACCACCACCAAAAAAAGGCAGTCATCCTGTCCTGCCATTGTATAAAGAAATGGCAGTGGGGGAGGCAGATTTATGTGATGGAGTTTAACTAGGACAGGCAGGTTGCATGTTCACCTGCATCTCTGAATTCTCTCTGAGATGGGGTGTGGGGAGAATAATCCCAGTGTTACCAATACCTCTCTCCGTCGAGAAGCCCAGCAGGTTTGTTTAATTTTCCAGACCACAGCAGCCACCAATAGCAGCGACAAGAAACAACTGCAATGCCAAAACATGAAAAATACATTAGCAACCAAAGCGTTTCACAGAACTCTTTCCCAAAAGTTGTTGACATTTGATTCTGTAAGGTGGAAAAGAATCCTCTAAGACAACAAGGAACAAGCCACAAAACAAAAATGTAGAACTATCACTCTCACATTGATAACAAGTGCTGTTTTTCTAATATAAATATCCAGTAACTGTAATTCCCCCATAAAGTACTATGGGCAACAGCGCAGCAGTATTCACATTTGTTTATGTAAAGATTTTCTATGTTGATCTTTCATCACTAAAAATTCCCAAGGCAGTTTACAATCATGATAATCATGACAATTTTGACTCAAACCAAAGTTGCAGAAACTGCAAGCTAGAGCACAGGTGAACATTCTATATCCACTGAAATTTCCAGAGAATATTCAAGGACAATTCTTGTTAAGTATTTATTTAATGACTTTCATTTATCCCAGGCAGATCACAAAATTAAAGCAACCAAATGCACAACAACACAATAAAATTATTATTGTCAGAAGTAATGGGACAAAAAAGCAATTAAAACAGCAGAATAAAAAGTAAATCTCAGAGATGAAAATATATGGTGTCCTTTCAATACACAAAATACAAATGATTACAGTGCTTTCTAATGCTTTTTAATTTGACACCTAAAGGATATTAAGTAGGTACCAGGAAAGCTCTCTTGAGAAGGGACTTTCACAATCAGGGTGTCACAGATGACACCAGTCTAAGTTATTGACACTGTTTGATCTCTGATGTTGTTGCCACCATGGGAAGGGTACAGTGTCTTTTGATGTTGGGGCAGATCAACCATCACCAGGAACTGGAACAAATATATAGAATATGTAACTCTTTTTAAATAAAAGAGCCAAAGGCTGTCACAAGAAGTTCTAGAACAATGGCCAGAACCAGACATACATCGTTTTAACCTCAAAGGCCGGATCCAGCCAAAGCACCTTGCTTTAGATGTGAGGATACTTAGGAAGTAACAGATTTGCATGCATGTCAAAGATGATATAGAAGTTGCTAAATACAGTCATGAAATGTGGCTATAGAATGTATACAAGCAAAACAAAGCAATACGCTTTTCTGTGGTTATATTGTTTCCTTGAATAAGCCAGGGGATGCTCCATGGGCCTTCAAAGTTGCCTGGAGAGGTGGTACTTTAATTCTTCTCCCCAGTTCAAGGTCATAAGATACAATTTGCCATGGATTTTATAAAATCTGTTTTTAGATGCAGTAAGCCCCACCCCCTTCCTGGGAGATTGGGACAAAGCTGCTTCAGTAAGGCAGGCAGTTTTGTTCTCACAGCAAAATAGTCCTTACCTACAGAATCATTGCAAAAGACAGTTCCAAGACAATTATCTCTGGTACTCTTCCTAACAAAGTGAAGGCCATAAGGCCTTCAAAAAACTATTTTGGCTTTGGGAGACTAGGAAAGTTTACTCCAGTACTAGCAGAACCTTAATAATCTCCTCAACATTCTTCTGGTAGAGCCCGTACAATACGTGCATCAATAACTCCTTCAGCAAGCATGTGACTCTCTTCAAGGCAAGCAAACACACTGACTCTGCATACTTACTACATACTTGAAACCCAAATTTCAGCATATGCACACCTTGTCAAGCACACTGTCAATATCTTAACCAACACAATTGTGCCTTTGTTCACTGTATGTTAGGATTGCCTCTCTTTCCTATTCTGAGTTACACATGAGAAATGTGCTTCTAATCAACAGGTTTTATGATATTAAACTGCAAGCAAGTAAAGTTGGTTTTAGATGGTAGATTAAGTGTTTTACAGAAATCAATAACACAAGAAACAAGCTGTGATTGTTTTCTGTAAATTCAGTTAATACAATATGGCTTTAGTTGAAAGTTTATTTCAGACTAATTAGAATTAACTAACACTTTCCTCTCTCCACTTCCAAATAAGCAAAATGCCCAAAACCAAGCCCTCAAGGCCGTTCTTATTTCTTAGAGCCAACCACTTAGAATGCCTCGTTCCTTACAGGTGGTCTTTCCTCCTTAACTGACAGCTCACCTTTGGATGTCTCACTTACTGCTCCCTCCTGTTCTCCTCAAATGATCTGGTTTCCCACAGTGTAAGATGCAGCTTGACTCTCTTCCCCCCCCCCACCCTTACTTTGATTCTTTTTGTCTTTGACTCTTTGTTCTCTACTTCCACCTCCCTGCATCTCTGAATCTATTCTCTTATCTTTTTAAGGGTCCTGTGCAGAACTAGTGGGCCAAATCTCAATTCCATATACCTGCTAATTCAATTATCTGCTTCAGCATCTCTTGTCCTTCATTAATCCTTTGCAATCACCTGAGTCCAGTAACTGCCACCAGATGGCTGCTGACCTGATAGCTCCAATATGAGTACTGAGAGGGGCCCCAGCTCTTGCAGATTACAGATTGCTCTAATAGATTAATCCAATTCTGATGAGGATGCCAAGGGGCAGAACTGATCAGATGATTTGGCAGTTTCGAAGCTACCTAGTGAAGTTTCTCAGACAGAATGTAAGAAACAGCCCACCTGTTGTGTGACCTTTTAATTTTTACTGAAAGGACTGTGCTACTAAGTTTCCATCTGTGTTTTCTGGAAAAAGAAAAGAGGGAGGGAGAGACTCACTCTTGACAACAAGCTCCTGTATTATGGCTTTACCAGACACATGTTCAATTTTCAAACAGCTACTGTAGCTACATCAGAAATTCCAGATTGGGCAAACATGAAAAGTGAATTACCCCAAATGCAAAAATGCTGCCTCCAATACCAGCTAAGCAGGAACCACATCTGGGGTTCAGCCCAGCTTGTACTGAGTTCATCTCCAGACAGTTTCCCATTCCTAAATTCATCAGAAGTATTGGAGGGCTTGCTGGAAACAAGAGAGGGCATGGAAGTGTCCTATGCTTCCTGGATTGGTCTCAGAGGCATGGTGAAAAAAGAAAGTACAGATTGAAGACCACCTGGCAGAAGGGCATGTTCCTGAATACACAAGGTCTCTTTTGTCTGGAGCAATCCCTAGCAAGTAATTTGGCAAGCATAAGATGCTTAGGAAGAGAAAACTTCCCAGAGCTCGGTTTTCCCATGGTCTTTCATTAAAAACAAAACCAAAAAAAAAAAAACCCTGAAAAGATGCATGCTTTTCAGAGACAACTCAAAGAAAAATAAAGTGATAACCTGGGGGAACTTGCACATCACCAAAAAATTAGTCTGTCTCTACAATAGCAATTAAAGAGAATCACAACATTCTATTAGAAAGGGGGAAAGTCAGTTATTTAGATAGGATAGCCTTTTAAGGCTATTACTACTGCATAGAGATTATCGGATTTCCAACCACTGAACTATCATTAGAAACAGAATAGATAAATACCAAAAGACAAAATTAAGCTTGTATTAATGCAAAGGATGTACACTAGAATTCTGTTTTGTTAGACTCCCTGGGTTTTTTGCTTTTGAATTCCTGTGGTTCCACAGCATTCAGTGCTTTTAGATGCTCAAGTTATTAATTCCTTAGATGGTTTGGGTCCATAAATCAAGTAATAGGTGCTTCTTCAGTGCACTGTGTGAACTGCTGTGAACAGCATTTAAACAAATATTGTTCTGTTATACTTCCATAAAGTTCAGCACTTTAGCAAAACCAGTTTTCAGTGTACTTGAATTACTGAGGTGAGGAATGGTTAGTAGGCAAACAAATTTGAATGCATCAGAATCATTGGAAGTTTTTGTATTATTATTAGTATTATTATTCCACTTCAGTGTTGTTAGCATCCTCAGAACAGAGCAGCCAGGATGCTTTTCACCTTTATCTCCTGCAAACAGGATAAAATTTTGCTTTTCACCTACAAAATTTTAAATAACTTGCAATATGTGGTGGTCTAGCACTTTCTCAGGGTGACTACTGTCCTTCCTCTACTTGTTGCTGTAAACCATCTAGAGTGCTTCAGCTACTGAGTAGTATATCCATAAAAGTGATGATGATGATGATGATGATATTACTATTAATATTAGAAGAACATGTTGTTTCTGGAAGGAAAGCACCATCACATCTTCTAAAGATGTTGTGTTATTTTCTCAACTAACCATAAAATTGAATGAAAAGATTATAGCCTACCTACCACTGAAGTCAATGTTGAGATGCCTAGTGATTTCAACAGAAATCATTTGCATTCTGTGTTTCACAGTGTGAAACATCCAAATCAACACATATACTGTTCAATATATGAAACTGCAACAAACCATCTGGCTATCCTAAGCACATTAACTAACATTTTAATACCAGCATTTCCTAATTAAAAGCAACAGTATTCAAGCATGAATTTCTCTTTTTAACTTTTTGCTTTCAGAGCATTTCATAATATACCGCAATGACTGCAAATCCAGCTATGGTATGTTAATGAGAATGACCAAGAAATATGCTAGAATTTGTTCACTATCTCCTCAGCAGCACATAGATACAGCCTTGCTATTTAAGGCAGTAATGAATGATAGTAGTTATAAACCGCTTGCCCATTTTAACTGATTTAGTGTACATGTTTAATTACGCCAAGTTAAAGTATTTATGTGTCTACATAAAGAGAGCAATCCTACCAGTCAAAACGCTAAATGATGGAAGCTTCCACTGTATCGTATGACCACTCACATTCGGTTTAGGAAACAACTGAATTACACTATATGTCACAAATCCAGACATTCCTTTTTTTCTTTTCTTTTTTAGATGCATTTGAGGCATGGCCATTAGAAACTTTGGAATGGTCAAGTTAACAGAAATGTATACTTTTAAAACTTGTTATTTTCTAAATATAATGGATTATAGATATTCTATCTAATTTATACATCATTATTTCAATAGATGCATTTTACAAGTTTCTGAGATTTTAATTATTTGGTTAAATCTAAGTGTACAGACATTTTTTACAATAAAAAATATATTTATACGGGAATAGTGAAAATGCTGCTCAGAAGAAAAGCATTAATTTGCAGTCAGTTTAAGTGATATAGACACCATTAATAGCCCTCATTTATCTGGATCCATGTATTGCAGGAATTGTTGGCATAGCAAAAGGTATTAGAGATCCAGGCTCAAGCCTTCTGAAGTTGCTACATGGTCTTAGATTTGTTGATTCTTTGGCCTTTGGTTGTGAATTCTAACCTGGTTCATAACTGAAATATGTTAAATGTTATCATAATTTGATTGAATTTTGTTGTTAATACCCTGCCACTTCCCCTTCAATTTGGTAATCTAATTGTAGCTTACATGCATGTGAAGGAATTTTAAGTGACGTGGTATGAAAAGCTATTTTGTATCACAAACAAGCTTAACTGATTTGCTTCATTATATGCTTCCATTATCTGAAGCTGGGAATGTGTGGAATCTTGGAGGGCCCTGCTGATGACAGAAGCTGAGTGAGTGAATCACAGCTACCAGTGATAGTTTGGGATTATGTCATGGCTGATGTGCATGGACAACAACATCCTAGGCACACTGTTAACTCATTGCTGGCTGAAGCAAAATCCTGCTGCTACAATAGTCCAGGGAATGAATTCATTCTTAAATAATTTAGATAATTTTCAGCTGCTTAAAAGGCTGCTTCTACATATTGATAGCTCAGATTCCATGCACCTGCTTTCCATAATGCAATACCCCATTGCAGGTCTTGATTTGGAACTAGCTTACAAACAGCAAAACAATACCTCTCTTCTCAATGTACTTGAACTGCTGATGAAAAGGAACTCTTTAAAGCAGAAAATGAAGCTTGACTCAACTGTATGGTTTGCCATACAGATTAAAAATAAGGATACAGAATCAAATGAAAACTATCCCCATTTGACCATGGTAGCATTTTCCAAACTGGCTTTTTGGATAATGGATGGATATTTAATAAGGTGGTATATAAGTCACTTAAATTGCCACAAGTTAACCTCCAACTTTGATACATGTGAGATTGCTATTATGAGGGTCATTTCCAAATCCCACATAAACTGATTGCTAGAAGTGTTGTACTCCAAGTTTCTTCTTTTTTAATTCAGCATAAATATTTGATTAAACATAATAACATGCTGTTAGGGTTGACTGAAAACATTGAGCAAACACAATAAATGTAATAAACAAAACTGAACACTGTGCACTTCCAACAGTCAGTTGGCATGTGTTTTGGCAACAGAATTCCAAGTACCCATCTCATGGATAGCAAAGTTTAATTTGAGATCACTGCTAGATTTGGCTCAATGTAGTGTCCTGTCTACTAATAACATACCAACAAAAGGCCAATTTTAATTTTGAACAGCTTTGGTAATATTGCATACTATTCTGAAGTCATGCTTTATTTATTCTGGCATGCTTGGTTTCCAAACATTAATATTTTCACAATAGTATTTTGTTTGTTTGTTTGTAATTAAATGAGTATCTTCTTTTCCCAAAACAACATGGGATGTTTAAACAAAGAAAATGGTTACCTTTTCAGGGCAGCTCAGGATTTCATCACTATCATGTGACTGTCCATTATATTATTGTTCCAACCAATGTTGGGGGAAACTCTATAGATCTTACATTTTCAATAAAATAGAAAAATGCTAGTCCAAATAAGGGGGGACTTTCTGATAAATTCCTTCTTATGCACTGATGAAGTCTGAGTTTAAAGCATTCTTCTCCTTTCACAGGGATTACGGGACCTATTAAGTGTCATGGCCTTTCTTCTCCCCCTCCTTCCAAGCAGAGCAGAACAAACGCTTTCTAACTAAAAGCCTTTATTGTGCTAAACCTAACCAGCTGGACTGGGTTTATGATACAAATGAAGGGTATTGCAGAAGACAATAACAAAATAAATAAGAAAACTTAGAACACTGGTCATTAGGGAAATGAAGTGTAATTATAAGACCCTGATTCCAAAACGAATACGCTTCCTACCTTCCAAAACTGAAAAGAGCAAACCATCCTTTCAAGGTAGGTCCACCAGCCTCAGGACCATTTACTTGGAGCATATGAAGTTCTCAGCTGCTCCCTCTTAAATTGATACCGTGTCCTTGGATTAATTATGTTGAGTCCATGGCAAATTAGAAAGTTCTCTAAAATTTCCCTCAGAACTTGAAACAGTCAGATTCTCATGGACAGCCTGGGCTTTGCATTTCAGCTGTGAATTATGGGCCTACCTCCTCATCTTACTTAAAATTTGATTTCACAACTTTGGAAGGCTCTTTTATAAGAGGAGTGGATTAGTATAAGTTAGTATGCCCCAGATGGATTCAGATGGATTTTTCTATGCCATTGGGGAGTTTCTTCTTGGTATGACATGTGCTCCTGTCAGTACCTTCATCGTTCTTTGAAATTGAGAGGTGAGTCCAGTGCTGACATACCCATTCCTAAGTCCTATTTCCTACTGACTAGAACTCTCATAGCTGCATTATTTATTCAGGAGTTGGGAGTTTATCAAACAGTTCAGATGGCTGCTAAAACATAACTGGTGAAAAACTTGAAAAAACCATTGGAGATAGAAATTTGCTGCCATCATCTTCTCTGTTGTGGTATTTAGAAGATGTTTGGAGACCACTTATTGAATCTGTTTTAATAAAGGGAAAGGCTTGTGTACAATCACAAGAGTTGATGCAGTTTTGGAAGGGGAGTGGGACTACCTGAACAAATAAATGATTTAACACGAAGTAACGTGTATCCGTTGGTCCTAATGGAGAGTAGCACTGTTGTATTGTACTATTTAAATATTATTATTAATTATAATATTTGTATTGTTTTATATTTGTGTAGAAATTTGCTTTCATCATGTGCATTTTGTATAAATTTTCAAAAATAAAAATAAATCTCTGTTGTGGTGATGGCAGCCTAGACTCACTGCTTCTCCCTCACCATTGCATTTTCATTGTGCAGGTCAGCCGATGTTTTCCAGGCACACCCATTTCCAGTGTGCCCAACAAGATAACGGGAAAGCCCTACTGAAACTTGTTTGCTAAGTATTTTGATGGTAAAGCATTCACATCAATTTGTAGCCTGACCTATATTTCATATCCAGGCCTATGAGTGAATATACTGAAAGCATGAACTAGTTCTGTATCACATGATGAATTTAAGTTGTTGAGGTTCAATGACATGAATAAGTTGTTAAAAGAAGTGTAACTAACCACTTGTTTGCTCAGTCCTTGTCCTTTCTGGATCTTAACATTAAGCAAAATATCATCGTCTGGCTGGGCTCAGGAACTTAAAAAAAATCTTTTTATGAGAGAGTGTTACATTCAGGTTGAAAGTAGGCCATTGCTTAAGAAAGCCTATATCAAATCATAATATCTTGTACAATTACAAATATACCTCTTTAAAAAATAATATTGGTTATTTTATGTATAATGCATGCTGAGAAAAGACAGTGGGAGTGACACGCTATTCCTTATCCTAGATAGTAACCTGGGAGTGTTCAATACCTTATCATTTCCCAAAATCTCCTGCATCACATACGAATTTGGGAGCACTGCTGCCTTTCTGTTTGGATCAACCATTTATATTTGCATTATTAATTCCAGTTGAAACTGGTGCTGCAGTAATACCATTCTACTCTGGTTATTATGTGTGTGGGGGGTGGCAGTTCTGCAAGGCTATATGCCATCTCCCATAACTGTTCAGGGTCTACATAAAGCCACTTAATGAGGTCTTCTGGGAAGATGGGGTTTGATGTCATCAGTTATAACCTCAAGTTCTGCTTCACATCTTCATCAGATTCAGGAGATGTTACAAAAGTGCTGACCTGCTGTGTGGACTCAACAATGGACTAGAAGGTGTCTAATACATTCTGGTGCAATCCTAAAGAGATGGACTGAGTTCATAAACCAGTACATACATTGTTTCATGCAAATGTAAAGCCTGAATGGGGTTGCCTTCCTCCTTAAGAATCACTTTGGGGGTGCTAGTAGACCAAAGCATGGTCCCAATCTTTGGAACAGTCTCCCTGCTCCAGCCTGCCTGGTGCCAAACTTGCCATCTTTTTAGTGCCAGGTCAAAGCAGTCCTTTAAAGATCTCCTTGGCTACCCAGGTATGGTATAAGTGACTTTGATGAACGATGCATTTTCTACTGACATTTTCTACCAACAAAAGCATCTCTGAGAAAAAGATAGCCTAGTCCTTTCCTAGTGTGCTCCTTGCACCAAAGCAAACTAGTTGTGGGGTGCTTGGTGACAAGGTACCTGGGATGAAAGCCAATTGCAGCTGTTCTGGCACACAAGTGGGCACCACTTCTGCTTGAGGAGGGCACTGCTTTCCTGGAGGGTGCCATGTGCTGGTTGTGCAGCCAGGGTTTGGCAATTCATAGACTTCCTCTCACCTCAGCTCTCTTTGGAAGACCAGACCAAGCACAAAAGGAAGCCCATGACTGTTTGGAGAGACAGATTCTGACCAAAAACCACACTTAGTACAGATTAACAGAATAATTAACTGGACATGCAGTATGCATCTCACCAATCTTGAAATAGTTTCATTGTATCCCTGTCCTTCTCCAAATTCAGTTGAAGATACTTCAGAATCTAGACAACTTCAGAAAATATACCTCTGTGACTGCCTCTTTCTGAACAAGCCCACTTGTGTTAAGAGTCCTTCTGCAAAAACCTGAGCTGTCTGGGGATAGGGAGGTAGGCAGATGAACTAAGACAGGGTATTTTCTGTCACAGCTTCATACCTCTAAAACATGCTCAACATGGAGGCTCACCTGGCATCATCTCTGTTAACTTGTTGGTACAAATTAAAATGTTTTGTCAAGCTGTTTAGAATGTGTAGTTTTAGCAATCTGTTTATTTGGCATTTAAATTATTGTTCTATCACATTCTATCAACTTATATTGTTATCCTACTGTTTCAAGATTTTCTAAACTGCTTTGGGCAACTGTATACCTGGAGCAGCAATATATTAACTCTTCCAATAAATCAGTAAAATCAAGCTTGTTGAGCATTCAACAGATCAAACATACAGTGATGACCATGTGGCAATTATGTTGACACAGCATGTGTGGCTCACTATTGTACAAAGAACAAAACATTTCAAAGCTCAGGAAGACGAAAATGAAGAGATCTGACTGAATATGCATATGTTGCACTTTCTCAGTGTTAGTGCTCTACAAACATGCTTTTTTTCTTTGAAGTAAACATCAATGAATTTAATTCTGATCCAGGAATTGAAAGGAATGTAGGGTCACATTCAGCCTCATGAGTATCTTGTGCAGAGATTTTATCAAGAATAGATACCTTGCAAAGCTCAAGAAAGGAAACAGGCTTATCGATAGGTTCAACAAGTCCTACTGAAATTAGAAAATCTGTGGATTCTAATGTAAATTAGCAAGCAAACCCTTCAGTGTTGTTTCTGTTATGGAATGAAAAAGGTACACTGACAAAGGTATAAATAGTAAATATTAACTTTTGAGCATGACACAACTGAGGAACAAAACTGCTATGAGGCAGCAAGTTTATAGAAGTCAATGCAGTTTATCATCTCAGATGCCAAAATTCTACAGCCATACCCAGAGCAAAGCCAAATTTTCTGGAAAATATAGTAATATCACACTGTAGAGCATTACTTTTCCTCAGTTCTTGTGGTTTAGTCAAGTCCAGTACTTTATTATGTTTAACTGACCAGCACATAGACAGAAACATGAAATAGAATCCAAACCAATTGTAAACCAATAACACATAATGGAACAAGTAAACCTAAGTGCAGCCTCAGGATAGAGCTTGGAATATTGTAATCCCTGCTGAACAAATGTGAGCCACTTTAAGAGTAGTCTGTGCTCTTACATCAGACATAAATAAACAATCCTGGCAAATTAAACAATAAATGGAAAAGGAAAGGAAATTAGAACAAACTAATGGAAAGGTTCTATGGTATGTTTGAGCTGAAAGCAAGGCAAGATCCAGGATACTCTGTCCAGCATCGGATAGGGCTATAGATTGAACCAAGATCCTGCTCATGGTTTACATCAGTAAGATGATGTCTAAGTAGTGCTGTGCCACTTTCTATTCCATTCGGGTAAGATTCCCAGGGAAGAAATCTTTTGATTGCTTTTTGTTGGAACATGTGGATTTGCCATCCTGGAAAATTGATAGGTTTAGTCCAACTGAGGAAAAAATAAGCTTCAGGCGGGAATTAAAGTTAGCAAGCCAAGCCCTTATTTCAAGGGAAGCTGGCCTTAAGGAGAAGGTTGCGCTGAGAAGGCAGTGTGGCACTTGTAAAAGGGCTCTCAAGGAACCCTGCTTCAAAAGGGACAGAAGTGGAATATGGCCCAATTTGTGCCCCAAATGAAAATTGGGAAAATTTGTGCACAAGCACAAAATATAAACAGTAGACTACCTTTACTGTTAGTAAATGGATGCATATTGTACAAAGAATTGGCCAGAAGTGTAGTAGTAAATAATAACCAGACAGAAATTTGACACACTCTCCAAATTGTATATAATAGATGTAGCAAGTTTCTTCCTGAAATATACATCAAATGCACAGTATTCTTCTCTCTTCACAAGTGGATTGTCCAGTTAGATATTCAAAACATGCAGCTTTCTTAATGATTTGCTGTATATGCAAAAAGGAAAAAAATGTTCTGTATGTCTAAATTGTACAGCTATTGCAAGGGGGGTTTAGAAGCCCAAGTAACCCACCCACACATGTATCTACAGTATATTAATCAAGAACATCAGTGGATTTGTTCCCTAAAACAGGCATACACTTTCTAGTCCCCGAGACAAGCAAATGCAGCCATAGCAGAAATCACAAAATACAGGCAGAAAAGAGCCTTTGAGCAAGTAAAACCAGAGTACCCCGGCCCCCAAAGTTCTCTCTCACACTGTGTGTGCGTGCACACACAGACAGAGAGAGAGAGAAGCACCTGCGTGCGTAGTGGCTGCTGTTTTGATCAGATCCTGATGTTATGTAGCCTCTAATTCTTCGTAACTGTGACACAATGCAATGAGCATAAAGCACACTTCCTCCCTTATCCTTCCTGCCTTTCCTAAGCTGTGCAGCTACAAAAGGTCAGCACCAATAAATTCCTGTAACCAAAGAGAAGTTTTAACCTCCTAATATTTTAAGCAATCTTTATCCTGAAACTGAAGGCATGTGTACATGTGAAAGAGAAGGTTCACACCAAAATTTCATGTAGGCAGAGTAAATCATACTGATTGTATAAAGAGCACAATGTTTGTGCCTTTTAATGGGAGAATGCTGAGAATTCATTCCACCTGAACTTTAGAGCCATTTGATGGCTCTTTACTGAAATCTTCACACTATGACTATTGATAGATTCAATGTAGCAGATCATTTGAAAGGCCACAAGCCAAAGAAGTGCAGTAGTTGATTTATTTTGAACTAGCTCTATACCTTTAGGTACTTCAGGTCCATGAAATTTTGCACTGACAGAGTAGAGGTGATTAATGCAGTAACTTTTCTTTCTAACATCTTAATTAGAAATGTGTTCAGTACAGAGTTCAATGGCAGGAAGGTGGTTCAGTGCAGGATCAATGACATGTTAAAAGGTAGGGGTGTGTGTGTAGAAATGCATGGTTTTTTTATATATTTTTTTCTAAAAATCTGTCATAGCCTACATGTAAGATAGAAAAGTGGAAGTAGGAGAGCCTAATAGTATGAAAAAATACATATTAGTGAAATATATGTTGCTACTTAATCCTATGAAAGGATGCATCATAGATGAGAAAAAAACATAACTGGCAGCATGTGCTCAACTCAATATACACTGATAAAGTTCTCATAATGTAACACGCTATCAAATAAAATCACACCCTCTGCAGAAATGCCTAATAAAGTCCTAATAAAGTCCTAGATTTCAAGTCTAGTCACTTTCAAGTCTGCAGACCCTCTCTTCACCTATTTCAAATACGTAAAAAGACGTATTTGGACATTCTGACCGAACACGCCTACGTGCTCATTATCGAGCCTATGCTGTGGCGGTGAGGGCGGCAAAGAAGAAATCCTTCTCCACTGCCATTGCCTCCTCACAGTGCCGTCCAGCGGAGCTTTTTCGAGTGGTACATGGGCTGATATACCCCGGCCCTAAGAAAGATCCTGTACCACCATTGATGGCCTGCTGTGACGACTTTGCCCAGCACTTTAAGGAGAAAATTGCTCAGATTCGTCATGAGCTAGACTCCACAAGTGATTGAGATGCTTTAGGGAGATACCAATGACTCCATCTGGTCAGGAATTAATGGATGAATTTCAGTTACTGCGGCCCGATGATGTGGACAAGGTGCTTGGACAAGTACATCCTACCACCTGCTTACTCGACCCTTGCCCTTCATGGCTGCTGACCAAAGCCAAACACGGGATTGGTTCCTGGATCCTGGACGTTATTAATACCTCTCTGAGGGACAGCTGGGTGCCCGCTTCTTTAAAGGAGGCGGTAATCAGGCCTGTCCTAAAGAAGGCATCTCTGGATCCAGAGATGGCCACCAATTATAGACCAGTGGCCAACATCCCATTTTTGGGCAAGGTGTTGGAACGGGTGGTGGCAGGACAACTCCAAGCACTCTTGGATGAAACTGATTATCTGGACCCATTTCAGTCTGGCTTCAGACCTGGGTACGGTACTGAATCAGCCTTGGTTGACCTGTGCAAGGAGAGAGACAGGGGGAGTGCTTCCCTGTTGGTTCTCCTGGACCTCTCAGCAGCTTTCGATACCATCAACCATGGTATCCGCCTGGATAGGCTGGCGGGACTGGGAATAGGAGGCACTGCTTGGCAGGGGTTCCGCTCCTACCTTGACGGCCGATTCCAGAAGGTGGTGCTGGGGGACTTTGGCTCTGTGCCATGACAACTTTGCCATGGAGTACCACAGGGTTCCATTTTGTCCCCTTTGCTATTTAATATGTACATGAAACCGCTGGGAGAGGTCATCAGGAGGTGTGGACTGCGGAATCATCAGTACGCTGATGATACCCAGCTCTACCTCTCTTTTTCAACTAACCCAGGTGAGGCAGTGGCTGTACTGAACCGGTGCCTGGTCGAGGTAATGGGCTGGATGAGGGCCAATAAACTGAAGCTCAATCCAGATAAGACGGAGGTTCTGTTGGTGGGTGATTCGAGCTCCGGGGTAGGTGACTTGGGCCTTGCCCTGGACGAGGTTGCACTCCCTCTAAAGGACAGGGTCTGCAGCTTGGGAGTGCTCCTCGACCCAGAGCTGTCCTTGGAAGCTCAAGTGACAGCGGTGGCGAGGAGCGCTTTCCTTCAGCTTCAGCTAATCCATCAGGTGCATCCCAACCTGGAGGAAGATTGCCTAGCAACAGTAACACGCACATTGGTTACTTCCTGGTTGGATTTCTATAATGCGCTTTACGTGGGGCTGCCCTTGAAGACAGTCCGGATAGTTCAGATGGTGCAAAACAGAGCTGCCAGGATGCTGTCGGGGACTGGGAGTTATTCTCATATAACCCCAGTCCTCTATCAGCTCCACTGGCTTCCCATTGAAGTCCGGGCTCAATTCAAGGTGCTGGTTATTACTATAAAGCCCTAAATGGCTTGGGACCAGGATACCTAAAGGAACACCTTCTTCCCTCTTTGCCCTTCCGCCCCCTGAGATCAGCAGCAGAAGCCCTTCTCTGGGAACCCTCTGTGAAAGATATTAGGAGACGGAGTACCTGGAGGAGGGCCTTCTCTGCAGTGGGCGCCCTGTCTATGGAATGCACTCCACAGAGAGGTCTGCCCGGCGCCGTCATTATATGTTTTTCGATGCCAGGTTAAGACCTTTTTATTTAATCAATATTTTAATAAGTTTTATTATTGAATTTTATCATCATATTTGAATTGCAGCCAGAGTGGGTCATTAATTTATTTATGTTATGTTATGTTAGATATTTGTATTTTATTTGTGTAAGCCGTCCTGAGGCTCTTGCAAAGGACGGCATACAAATATCCTAAATAAATATAGCCACAGTGGGTAAATTAAAAGGAAAAACTGAAATAGAATAGCCATAGAATAAATAAAACAACTGGCCCATTCACAGTGTGGCTCTGTTTCTGCTACTCATAGGAAAAACAGTCCACTTCTGCAGGAAACTGAACACATGGCCTTCATGGGCGAACTATGTTATATTTCTTTCAAGAAGTTTCTCAAAAATGTAATGAGTGATTACATGAATGACTATTATATTTGACAAAAATGCTCCAGGAAGTCAAGGTAAGCAATGGCTTTCTGACAGAAGGATTCTTGGTGGTAAAGAGAAACGCAGCCCAGTATTCAATATGCCACATTTTGCAAGTTCCCATTCCAGCTGTCTACTGCAAAGGCAGGATAGTAATTTCCATGCTGGGAAAAGTATGTGCAATAATGCGTTGAGATAACTTACAAGAAACTTGCAGGAAAATAATTCACTTTTTGATATTTTCGTCTGACTGCCTTACTGCTCAAACTATGGATCTACAGATTCTGTTGAATCAATTAACTCTGCATTTCTGTCATCCACTCATTGACTGAATCAGGGTATTTTTCAGTCTCTTGAATTTGGATTTGTTCTCACTTGTGCAAATCTGTGCCTGTGCAAATGCATAAATCGCCTCATGTGTTTTTTATATCTTGCCCTTTGAATGAAATGCACAATTTTTCTGTTCCAAAATTTGTGTAGGTTGCACGTAAGGGTTAATAGTCACCTAAAATGCACAACTGGCTTTTTTCATCAGAAATAATCTCCAGTGGTAGTATAGCATTACACATCTTGTTTTGACAACAATGGCCCCAGTTTATCTCAAGACGCAATGGAAGCAGGTAATCTGTACAATACTGCTAGAAGCAGAGGAAATCTAGAGGCTTATACAGATACATCATCCTAGGTTTTGGGACGTATTGGTGGAGTCAAGGACACAAATGCAGTCTTGTGTTCTGGGATATAGTAATGTGCAGTTTAACAAAGTTCTGGGATATAGTAATGTGCAGTTTAACAAAAATTATGAAGGTTCCCTAGCTTAAATCAATGCAGATGTCTCTGTCAGTTCTTCTAGGAAAAGGATGTAATGGTAGATTTAACTGCCCAAGTTACTACTTATTCTTTATCAGCTGTTATATTCTGTTCAGTTACAATTTGGTCAGGCTCACTGGTTCAAATTCACAGCCCACTTTATCCAAAAAAAATCTCCGTGTTCACATAGAAATCTGCAGAACTGCAGTGTAAATAATATATGAACTGCAGCTTTAGATTCCTTCAAAATTTGCCTTTCCATTTTGTCACCCATTGCCCTTTCTGAGCTGTCCTTTGGTGTCTGATTGGAGGGTATTTTCATTTAAACTGATTATGAATATAAAATGCAATCAAAAAACCAGGCAGTCATGGCATTGTAAACTAGATAACTATATGGACATTGAAGGCACACCTGAGCTGCAGTAAGAACTGGATGTAAATGCAGTTCAGAAACAAGAAAGCTGCACACAAAACCATGAAAAAACATGAAGAAATCCCAGGGTCCTGTCAACAGTTAGTTTTAGAGAATGACCTGCTTCCCCACCCATGCACTCCAAAACTAGGATAAAAGCATACAGATTAAACTGCTCCCATTGCCATTTTATATGGCACACCTATAGAACAAATTGTTTTATTATAAAGTCATCATATTCAAAATAGAATGTTATTATTAATGTGAACATGTTGATTTCATAAAGTAAGCATGAGAAAATGAGAGTGCATCTTTCAAACTTGTTCCACTTATTTTTACATTACGAGAATTGCACATTTTATTTCCTTATTGTATACCAATACTCTACTGAAGCCCCATACACATTAACTATTCCAAAGGACAGAAGAACATGTACTCTTGCCCACTTTAATGCAGCTAGCATCAGCACTATTAAAAGGATGATTTAGTAATATCTCAGCCAATGATTCATAAGTTTTTGTGGTACCAGAGCAGTAGAATCAGAGGAATATGTTATCCTATATTGCAGTTTTTATAGGGAATGTAGAGAGAAATTAATAACAGTAATAACCAATCTTTATGGTAATAACCCTTCCACTTTGGTATCAAATTGTTTAAGGGACTTATCATTTTATATTACTGGAAAGGATGCCAGATATTTTATGACTGCAATGCAAATTACAAAAAAATATTGTCATGTTCCTGAGTGGAGTTACTGTATACACTGCAGGCATTTTAACTGTTTTTATTCTATTTCTATTTATTCTATTATTGTTATAGATATTTATTATTGTTATTTTTAGTTATTAACCTTGCTGGTCTGTGACCATAATAAATGGAATGAAATGAAATGAATATTTCTATACTGCCCAAAACACAACATGGATATCAGTCCAAATCATAGAACATAGAAACAGAGTGAGTCAGAAGGGGTCTCCCGGGCCATCTAGCCTGACCCCTGGCTCCAGCCGGCTACACTCACAACATGCCCCAAGTCCTTTACAGTAACATAGAACTACCTGCATTCCATGCTATACAGCCCCACTAAATGAAAACAGAGAAGACTTGCAGACTCCTCTATTCCCAGGGCAACACCTAATGAGGAAAAAAGAGCTGGATTTGGCAAAAGCTGTAACAGGCAGCCAATGGTCATTTCGCTATATCATTCTCTGCATTTGCAGCTTTACACTGGGCTTGTGTTGTAAGAACCCACAAGGGTTTGTCAGAGTGGCTTAACTTTGGATTATAAAATTACTGTACGGCTTGAAGTAGGGTATATTTGATCCACAAAGGGTTGCTGTGTCATCCTAAGCTGGGCAGTATTATCCATCATGGGCCAACCCAAACAACTACTGACCTACCTGGCAAACGTGGCAAAAAACAGAACAAAACAAACCCTCTTGCCAAGTAACTATCTGTCAAGCACCTGCGCCAGCTGCTCCCAAAGTACCAAGTGACACTTGCAATTATCTGGCAGAGGTTCATCATCCCTGTTCATCAGTGACACCTCAAGTTATCCTTTAAAAATGAATATCTTCAGATTGTGGCCTGTCCTTTGGCACTGATGTGCTGTCTATCCAAGGCGCTCATTGTAGCATGGAGCGGTAGCCCAGGCTTGCCCTCACATGTTCTTGTAACTCCTCCACCATGCCATCGAATTGCCATAATATACATTCAGCATTTTATTGCTGATACAGTATAACTGCAAGTGGCCACAGTTACTTGGGAGTAGCAGTAGGGAACCTGGGGTATGCAATGGCCTGGAATGTAATGATCTGCAGGCTCCCACCCTGTTCATTGCCCCCCTTTGAAGAACTTCTCTATCTCTGGATTTTTTCATGGACAGCTGATCTCTCCCAAGGGCCACCCTACATTTTGCAACTGTGTGATCCTGAGATGGCAGCATCTCAGGAACAAACAGAAGTAACACTTGACTGGTTCAGTCAGAGCAAGGTCATGTTCCTAACAACAGTTAAAATACCCCAGGAGTGTGGAAATTGTTCTCAATGACAGCTCAAGAGCTATCTCTTGGAGAAATTCCTCCTCCCAAGAATCCCCACTATTATTGCATGCTCCCAAGAGGTGACACCTCAGGAACAGTTGCAGATCATAGGGGACCCTTTGGGGAAGTAAACTCCCCCCTAAAACTCCTGAGGTTCCTGTTGTCATGGGAGTGCTTGATGGCCCTCCCTCTTTTATACTGCATTACCAAAAGTATGCTTTGAAGGGAACGGCAATCTTTCTTTCTGGTGGGGACATCAACATTGTACCAGTGTGTGCTTGCATCACGTCTCTTTCATTTGCACAGTATGGTCACCAGTCTCAACCATTCTGCATCTGTCTGCAGGTCAAGCACTTGTCTGTGTGTCTTCAGAATTATCCTAACCCATGTGTGTATGTTTGCCTGCAGACCCACAAACCTTCCACTCTAAGCGTGCAGGCACCAGCAGTATCATCTTCCTCCCCATTTCGCTAGTGTCTTGCCCATCTTCGCATTCTTTATTTGTACTTTCTAAAATTCTACTCCTATCCACTGAAATGTATTTTGAGATTCTTGCCACAGTTCAGCTCACTTTTGCTGCTGTGCTGGGTGATTTTATTCAAGAGTAGCAATGGCATCAACATTTATGGTTACCTGGTTCTGTATACTCAGTTTATGAGTTGTAATATTCTGCTGCACTACAAACCAAAAGACGTTCCCTATAGCCTCTTCAAGCTGGAATGGTGAGTGGGATTCTGTGAATACATATCTAGCACACCAAGTTTCCACAGCTCTTGTGGGTTCCTTTAAAGAATGCCTGTGCAGTTGCTTGATTGCAGCAAAACTTTATGGCATTCAGAAGAATCTTCTCACACATCAAAAACAATGTGATTATGTACCACTGATGCATTTGATTACAATACTTAAGCAATATCATGAGACAGCAATAAATGAGACTATTTTTGGAACTTAGCAATGGGGGGGGAACAAAAATCAAGTCTGTGATTCTTATTATTATTGTGCTACAGTTCTCTGAATAGTGCAACATTGGGATTAGGCAGAACCAAAGCAGATATGGGGTCTAGATTAATATGTCACAGCCAAAGATCCTGCAGGAAAATCCTCATCAAGTATTTACTGGAAACTTTACTGTATTTCTCATAACCAAATCTTAAGATGAAAGGAATTTTTAAAAATATATATTTACTGGTAGATAATTAACCAAACCATGCAATCCAGCCATTTTAGTAAAGAGAATCTTCTCAGTTTGAGTTGATTGTTTTGACTGACGCAAAGCTTTTCTAACTGGGTTGCTTCCTTTGCTGGTGTTGTGTGGTTACTCTCATGGGTGCCATTATTTGGTGGGAGGCAGCTATTCCTTCTAACTTGTTTCCTTCCCACTTCTTTCCAGCCCTATTTTTAGAGATGGCAGCCAGCTAGTTAGCCAGGGCAGCTATCCAATTTCTTTCAACAGAACCATCATTTCATTGCTTGGATTTTAAAGTTCTTTTTACCTTTGTTTACATATTTGCACTTTAAAATCCAAGCCAGAGTTCCAAGCATTGATTCTGGCAAGAGTTGGTCAGATTGAGATAGCTAGCTTAGATTCAGTCCAGAGAGAAGGGGAATGGACCCAGACACTGAGCCCAAAGACTGACTCAAATGTCTGCAGAGGTATTAGCTAATGCTCTGTCTGGCAGAACACTGATTTTTTTTTTTTTAAAGAATCAGATGGTCTGTTCTGCCAAGGCCATTAAAATATATCAGTTTGTCAACCAAACTCCAGCTTAGTTGGTGAGCTTCTGGGACTGGGTAGATAGTGATATGATTTTTTTAAAAAAATCCAGAACTCCCAATTTTGACTGAATATTTGCTGGCCTGTCTGTTGTATTTCTAATCTGCCCAATAGCTAATGTTCTCTGAGCAGATTACAAACAGTTAAGTGACAAAAATGCCATAGTAAAATTAAAACATAACATAAATTACAAATATTTTGAACGATAGAATCATAGGATAGTAGAGGTTAGAAGGGGCCTATAAGTCCAACTCCCAGCTCAATGCAAGTTTCCAAGTTAAACCACTCTGACAGATGGCTGCCCAACTGCTTCTTGAATGCCTCCAGCGTGGGAGAGCCCACAACCACCCTCGGTCATTTGCTCCACTGGTGTACTCCTCTAACAATCAGGAAGTTGTTCTTGATGGGCAGCCAGAATTTGGCTTCCTTTAACTAATCTTGGCCCTCCTCTGTGTGACAGCCTTCCAAGTATTTGAAAAGTAATACATATCCCTACCCCTTCCCTTCTCCAGGCTGAACATGCCCAGTTCCTTCAATCTCTCCTTACAGAGCTTTGTTTCCAGTCCCCTGATGATCTTTGTTGCCTTCCTCTAATTTTTTCCCCAGTTTGTCTGGAAAACATAAACCACCATGCTCTCAGATTTTAGCACATGGCTGCCCACTCTAAGAGACTCCACTGAGCTTCACATGCACCTGGTATATATATGTGCACGTCTGTTGATTTTCATAACCATGAATCTAATAAAAGATTAGATTGCAGCTTCAAACAAATAGATATAGCATCTATTTTAAAATAAACAAAACCCACATTATAACACATTTTCAATATCACCAGAGATAAATCTGCAAGAAAAACTGGGATTTTCCCAAAATTGGATGAAATCATACTTGGAAAACAGGAGCAACAAGAAGTGCATCTAAAGAAGGGGAAGCAAGACAACTAGGCTAACATGAAATTAAATTGATTCTTTGTAAAATGTTTTACTTGTTATAATGCAAGTTTATGGATCAACTTGTTTAACATTCTAGTAATGAACTTAGAAACGGTGTTACATTTCATCTAGTGTTAATCAATAAAATGTAATATATTTGCATTTACAGAATACAGAATAGGACACCAAACTATTTTATTTTCCTTTCTTCTTCCTGCAATGGTTTATTACAATGCAGATTAAGAACCTGCGATTTTTCTTCCCAGTTGTAAACAGGTTGCTTATTTCTTTGATGTCACTCATTCCACACAGTTCAATATCTACTAACAATGGACGTAAGGGAGGCTAGCAGTTTGAGAAAGTTGCTTGTCATTTGCTGTATTTTACAACAACACTATTGCCTACAGCTAAATCTCATCTCTCATTTTAAAAATTCACAACCCTCCACCCCACCACCCTCTGCCAATGGTGCATTCTTACACTTGCTACAAGTTCAACTTTTACACTGTAGGACAGAAGTGTTCCAGTTAAGAATTTGTCATGGACAAAGTCTTAATTTAATTAATTTAATATTTTCTTTTAATTTGCAGGGAGAGGAGTACATTAGGAGTAAGAGAAACAAACAAATGGAGCAGAAAATTAAGCTTCAAACTATAGAGCTACTTTGAGAGCACAGTTTACTCAAAAAGCTGGAAAGTAAAGGGGAACAAATATGCATACACAAGATGTAGAACAATCCAAGATCCCTGTTGCAAATCATAAAATAATATAAAAAGGTGAACATAAGGTACCACTGATGTACTGCTGCAGATTGGCTATGCTTCTAATGAAGCTCCAGCAGGTATGGTGCCCAAGGGAAGCAAAAAATGGGTTTGTATAATCACCAGAACCCACAGTGACTTGCAGTATGCACCAGGTAGCTTTTCACTATTTAGGCTGTTAGAGTGACAGGTTATGTAATCACAGCCCAGTGTGAGGGGATTTGTAGGCTTAACAAACCACTGCCTCTTCTAAAAGAGACCATGGGTTCTGCACACTCGGCAGATTCCTTGCTCATCCCCCTTTTTGCTCCCCCTGCAAAAGAGGTGTCACCAACCTGGCATGTCCCTGAGCACCTTTATGGCAAGCACAGCAAAGAGGAGGTGGGATTCATCCTTCTTTCTTGCTCGGGATTACCAGTGGCACATGCTCAACCTGGTCTCTGCAAAGCCTCTATGGCCCTCTTGAGACAAACTGGGATTTAGGGGAGGGGGGACCAGCTGAGGCACAGAATCCCAGGAGATCCTCAGATCTCCCTCTGGCACACATGTGGGGAGGCAGAGGAGAATCAGCTGAGCAGCACCGTTCCTTTTCACAGTACCACCCAGCTGATTTCCCTCCCTTTTGCCTGTTCCCAAGTTTGCCAAGCTTGTTTTTCAGCTTGTTTTTCCCTCTTATCAGAAGCTTACACTTTTGCTTAAGGGAAACATATCTATTACTCAAAAGGCTACATACAACTTAGCTGTAATTCTTTGAAAATTAAATTTTCCAAGATAATTTGATTTTTTGGAGGTATATTTACTCAAAATTGTATATTAAAAAGGGTTATTGAAATAGTGCAGAGACAGTAATCTATTGTTACTAGATCTGTAATAAGCAGCACTACTCAGGGCTTTCCAACTCCTCTAGCCCAGATTAACCACAGTTTATATTAGGACCAATTGTAACAATAGTTTAGCACTAAAGCAAGAATCTTCGTGCCGCAAGTCAATATTCCCCTAGTCTCTTGAAATGGAACCATTATGGCCAGCCACAAGCCACCAACTCCAAATGGGGCAGCAAATTGAAGGGAGCCATTTTGGATCAACTTTAGCTGAAGAAGGGCCACCATGCTGAAAACATTCTCAGTATATTTATTGTATCTGAGGTGAATAAAAGCTGTAATTAAATTCAAATTATAGCAAGGCAGATATAAAGAGAAGGAGGCATAAAGGTTTATTAATGCAGTAAATTGAGATAAATCAAGAGACATGTCATGCAGTGCAAATACAGTATGCATCCAATCTCACATACTAGGTGGCTGTGTGAATCTCAGATACGGGAGAACAACTCAGCATGCAAGTTTGACTAGTCACTAGTCAAATAACCATGGAGATGTACAATGCTTTTAAAATTGGACTAATGGGGTAGATTATCCAAATTTTGACACCATGTGTCAAATCTACATGTGGATTATAGAGTAGAATTATTGAGAGTGAAAATATTACCTGAAGAAGGTAACAAAAAACTGTACCAGGTCCATGATGGTGTTGTGTTGTGAAAATGCAATCTATAAAAGAAGAGAGAAAAGTAAATTTCACAGGCAATTTTTACTACCACTACGTTAAGCAAAGTAGTTCCTTATAGTCAGTTGAAGGAAAACAGAATGACCAAAGCCAACTAACATACTGAAGTCAGCCTGGTGTAGTTAATATACGCCAGGTTTTAAGGTCTCTGGTATGTAGAAAATTATGTTACCTATTACCAGTTAAAATTTCCTACACCCAGTTCCTCTAGTCTCTATCCAGCTTAACAGCTAATTAGAATGGAAATATGAATATTGTGTTCTGATACCCACTACCAGGGCCCTGCAATACACTAAGGACTTCTGCCTGTCACTAGGCTCAAAAGTTGAATCCCTAACAACACTCCATCTCCCCATCTTTCCAGAAGACAACGGAGACAAAATGATGCAATAGCCTTTTACAGAACACAACATAACGTTTTTGATGACTTCAGCTTTCTAGCAACACTTGATATAGCTAAACAAGGAGAATTGTCCACCCAGCCGGACCTACTAGGACATGTCTATAAGCAGGTTTCCTAACCCTCGCTTGGAGACAATGAAAGTGTTCTCAACATTGTCTGACTTGATCCAACCATAACCTGGTTATATACAGATTATTTATATATATACACACACTCACAAACACATTATATAATATATATAATGTTTATATAGAGAGTTATATAACTGTAACCCGATCTGACCAGTTATACTTTTCATGTGAGCCTCAACTTCCTGCAACACAGTGCAGGTTTTACATAAAACATATGCCCAATGCAATAGATTCAGTTCAAGACACACATATATACTTTTAACTGTTACAGTACATTAGGATGAATCCTAAAAGCATAAGAGAAGATGATTTTTTTCAGGGAAGTAAGCTCCCAAATGCAGCAGGGGGAAGGAAGACTGTTGGCAGCAGTCAGAACCTATAAAACACATTTCAAGTTGTTTAATTATGCTGAAGAATTGCACAATAAATATATTGCATGGAATTTGATGCTGGGAAACTCGTACCTTGCAAAATCATTTAAATTTAACATCATGATCTATGCCTAGGCTTTACGCATGTGAAAGCAGGCTAGATAGGAATCATAACTATGCATGGAAATAGAAGTATTAAAGGCAAGTACCCCTCCTAAATTAATCTACATGCATAGATCCATCTTTGAGAAACAGTCACCCACTGCTTTGGCAGAGGAATAGCTTGAGCAGTTGACTGGCAGTTCCAGCTTTCCAAAGGATGCTCCATGTATGATAACTTCTCTGCTAAATGTGAAGGGAGTTTAACTGGGGCTTAGGCCTTTCGGAAGGCTCAGAATAATTTACTCTAACCTTCTCTTTGTAATGGATTTACCTTCAAAACATATTTAACTTTTTTATTTGCATCAGTTAATGATATCCCTAGAGTCAACTTTGTTTGGTGTTTTGTAATATATATGCAGAATTTTCAGTAATTGTATTTCCAAATACCTTGCACATAAATGTTCTACAAACTGCTTACAGATGCATATTTCCACTTGAAGCTAAAGGTCTCAGAGGACTTTACCAAAGCTAAGCTCCCATATTGTTGTGCACCACAGCCATATGTCCTGATCTTGGATATGTACTAAAAGGCTTCTTTCTTCTTGCACTGCCACCATATGTCCTAATGTGAGATATTTATTTATACTCCTTTCTCTTCCTGCATACACACCCACATAGCATTTTGTTTTGCAACACAGCAATTTATTTAGAATTAAGGTGGTAGTGTGCCTAAATATTATTCCTAGCTAAACACTTTATTTTGACAGTTCTTTTCTTTTCTGGAAGTGACCTGATTAATACAAACACCGAATACATTCAATTCTTCATAAATTCAATTTCCATAGTGAATAGTATCCTATGATGTTAGGTGTCAAAAGTACAACTGTCACACAGCAAATCAGGCAGACAAAGAAATTAATTTATCATGGATGAAAAACACTCAGAAAAATCTCTCTGAAGTACTTATGTTCTAGGGGCAATAAATGTGCTATTTTCAATATAAAAATAGCAACTAAATTAAAACCCTAAGGGAAAAAATAGGTAAATATAGGGTTTATTTGCCCTGATATGTAGGATACACTGAAAAAAGTACACTGTAACAGCACTGTTAAATATTCAGTGCTATTTTCAAAGTCTCACATTCCCCTTCAATTGGAAGAGAATCTAGAGCACAGATTTTGTGTTAACAGGTTCACAGCTTCACAGATTCAAGCCCAGGTAGGCCCAGTTAAAAATGGATCTCAGGTAACCTTAACTGGAAAAGACCTCTGTCTAAGGGTTTGGAACTCTTCCTCCATGCAGGAGACCATTTGGAGCTATATAAACCAATGTCCCCTGATGCTGGGAACAACTGACAGCAAAAGAAGGGGATGGCAGAGGATGAGGAGGCTAGATGGAGTCACTGGGGCAGTGGGTGAGAGTTTGGGTGGACTCTGGGGGATGGTGGAGGAAAGGAGAGCCTGGGGAAAAGTTGTCCATGGGGTCGTGATGGGTCGGGCATGACTTTGCGACTAAACAACAACAAAACCAATGTCATTGTACTGTTTAACATAACCACTGGATTCTTCAGAGCACTAGTCTAATAATCTAATGCAGAGAGATAAAATATAACCAATTTTCAGCAAAGTACTTTTTACAATGACACTAATAAAAAGCAATTTGTTGATGGAAGTTCTGTATTTTGCATGATTGCAATTATGTTCACTTGTGATATTAGCAGTCATTTTAATTGTCCCATGTTACATAATTATTCCCAAAGAAAACTATTGTAATACTCCTGCTGGTTACAAAAGGTCCATTTTTGGTACTTCAATTATTTCCAAATCAAATAGATGAATACATTTTTCTAAGACACAGATCAAAATTCAAGCAAGCAAGCGAGGGTGTGCTATAGAGAAGCCCACTAAGGCTGGTACTGCTTTTTCTTCTCAATTCGTACCATTGAAGATTAGATGTAAATGAGTTAGAAATGCATTTAGCTTCCATACATCATGCTAACAGAGTTTGTCCTTTCAAATTTATAATGCAGAGTGAATAATTGTGCAGTCCTTTTTCCTGCCAGTGGAGTTATTAGTCAAATCTATAATCTATATTTCAAACACAGAAGACATGAAACATGATTTTGCTTATGATGCCAATTACTGCATTGCAATTATAATAGCTTAATTATAGAAACAATTCTACTCTGCACCAGTTAAATATTTCTATGATCTGTCAGAAATTTTATAGTTAACAATATTTTAATAAGAAAGCCATATTTAATTATTTAGACAAGTTTATACCCAACCTTTCCTCATGTTGTTCAAGTAGATTTACAAAATGAGTCACATTGAAAACAGAATGTATTGAAGGAACAAACAATAATGAAAGCCAACAATAAAACAGTTTAAATGAACTTCATTAAACATTATCATACAACATAATAAAAGGCAGAGTGAAAACCCAGAAGCATTATGCACAAATACTCAGCAGGTAATAAAAAAGTTCAGCCTTTAAAGGCCAAAAACCTTCCTACATCTTAGAATTGTGGCACACAGTAAACAGGAAGGTTGCAAGATGAACCTTCCTAGGTCAGGCATTCCATGTTCTGTTTGGTAAGAGAAAAAGCATGATGGGCTCCAAAATACCAGACAGTCCCCAGAGCTGCCTTAACAGCATTATGGGCCCCAGGCAAAGCAGTGTACTGGGGCCCCTACGACAACTACAACTACTGTTAATTTTGGAAGTTTTCCAGTTTTCCAAGGGTTAGCATACACAGATTAGTATGGGGCCCATGGGCAAGTGCCTATCAGGCCCATGCGTTAAGATGACCCTGACAGTCCCTTACAATGCAGAACTTTATTGGCACTTGACAGCTAACAAGATGATGCAACTTTAAAAGCCTTCTAGCGAGCTGAACAATAAGGCTCTTCAGGTGAAGAGTGAGCACTGCATCCAAACTGGGAACACCTCCCAGTCCTTCCCTTTCATTCAGGCTGTGGGCTCTACCATCAGGGTAGCTCCCACTGGTGCCACCTACCCAAGACTCCTAACTCAGTAGATCGTCTTTCCCAGTGACTCAACACAGGATCAGAGACTGGGCAAGGCAATTGCTGCTCTTTCTCTCTTTGCCCCCTCCCCCCGGTCTCTTACAAAACACGTCTGCTCTCACAGTCAGGCTGGGAAACTGTGGGCAGTGACCTTGATGGAGCTTCAAAACCTCCTGCCCCCCTTTGATCTTCTTGTTCTCCCACTTCCAATTCATCAGTGTCCTCTCCAGAATCCAATAAGAGAAGGTCTTGGATGGCTTTAGTTAAGAGTGCCTGGACCACTCACTACAACAATAACACAGTTTGTACTATCAAAGGGCATTAGGAAGTCCAGAAGTACCCACAAGGACACACTTGTTTTATCAAGTTTCCAGTGTTCGCTGTCAACCAAACTACTCTCTATCCCAAAGGCAAGTCTGAAGTCAAATTGAAATGTCTCTAGATATTCCATATAATTCAGAAAGGGCCAGAGTTCAAAGATTACCACTCACTCCAGGCAGTAGCTTGAAAGTGTTAGAAAATTAGATTATTAGAAAATATCTAATACAGCAGGTTCAAGAAAGCACTTCCTTAAATACTCTCCCACTGCCTTTTTAAAACTCAATAGGCTCACACTTCCTTTAGGCAATCATTTTCCACTCCAGACACCAATACAGCTAGATCAGATTTATTTATTTCATATTTATTAGCTAAAAAAGACAAGGCTCAGACGCACTCGTGCAACAGTTCTGCCTACATTATCAGGCTTCATTTCAAAACAAATGGACAAGCAGGTGCTGAATGCACTGACTCTCCCTAAGGGTGCTGTTCAAGTTGAAACAGATGGTTTATAAATTTGTTCCAGTGGGTCACTGATGGATCTTCTATTCCTTTCCAGATAACAAAAGCTGACAGATTCTTGACCACACAGGGAAAGCTCTGTTGGATTACTCTGTGTGGATGCAATGATGACAGAAAAGCCAGCTTCCTTTTCTGCCATCTCAAGAGTATGCTCTAAATGAAGTTTAGCCTGTGTTTCATTGAGTCCATCACATCATTTCTGCTACCCTTGCTCTACTTCTCACCTCTGTCATCATCATCATGTGAAAATCCAGCCCCTGAACTCAGAGAGAGAGAGAGCATTTGGCTTTACTAACAAGGAGAAGACTTTTAGGAGTGTTGTGTCAACTGCCTCAGGCATATCCCTATTCTACAGATCAACCAGGGCTTTGACAGAATTGCTTGTACAAGTGACAGGAAAATCTGCAACACACTCTAGACAGAGATGCCCTTATTCAGAAGCTGCAGGAAGTACAGAACAATAAAACTTGATTTTAGATATGTTAGGCTGAAGGGGTCATAGTCTAGCGGTCATAGCCCATTTATATATATACAGTATGAATCTTCCATATAAGTTATGCACAAAACGGTCCAGAACAAAACCATAATAAAAATACAGTCTTTTCCACATGAGACAACAAATACAAACGAAACAGCGCAACAATTTATTAGTAATTCATTTATTAGAAAGAACAAAGTGAAGTATCCTCTGGACTAGGTAACACTAGTGATCCCTTTGAAAGAGCTTCAAAGGAAGGCAGGAACAGGATTAAACGCCATCTGACCTAGATGGCAACCAGCAAATAGCAAAGTTTTCTCCTCTGCTGTCAGTGCACAATTATTTCAGTGTCTTCAAGCTACCATCTATGTTGCTGCTTTTGACCTTTGAAACCCTGCAGTTCAATCCTATGAGGCAAGTGCACTGAAATCATCATGTGCAGCATCATTATCAATGGTTCATGGAGCTGTGGAGCAATGCTATAGCCACAAGCTGCTCCCTTCCACCTGTCCCATGCTAGCTTTGTTTTGAAGATCAGTGTGTACATTAAGTGAGCACCCCCTGATTACATCTAGTCAAGGAACTCAGCAAACCAGATGCAAACAAAGTCCCCGTGCCCATGGTTTCATAAACAATGGTGATTCTCCAAAAAAGAACTTATGAATATAATCTCAATTCTTATAAGAAGTTGAGGCTGCCTCATGCAGGATTCAGTGATATATTCACCATAGCAGGCATTGTCCTATTCTCTATCATCTCGCACAAGAAGCCCTTCCTCAGTAAACTATCCGCACCCTTCACCCAATTCAGTGATGAGAATCTGTAGCAGACATTGGCATGTAGAGCACAATCTGGATTGGTTCTCCAAATACATAGATGTGCTACATAAGATTAAAAACACTGCATCTAGTACCTAGACTATATTCACAATTACCAATGTATGATGATGTATTTGATGTATGCTTGAATAGAAGTAGTCCACCAATCACTTTGCCAGAAGTCAATTGACAGCACAGAGAAATAAGGAAAGGTAGGAAAGCTTTAGGACTGTGTTTGGCCCAGGCTAACTGTAGTTGAAGATCTCTAAGGAAGAGAGCATTCATGGTCATTGGTCCATTACTGATGCTGTAAAATGGTAAGAAGACAGGCGATGCAATGAGACCGCCACAAAAGTATTTGGGGTAGCAGTCAGATTTTCAGGCAGCAGGGTGGGGCTGGATCCTGGCTTGTTTAACAAATTATGGTTAAAATAAACTATGGCTTAATGTTACCTCTGAAAATGGCTTCCATGTCTTACTGAGTTAAAACACCACAGTTGCATCAGAATCAGCAGAGGGTTTTGTTTTGTAAATAGCAGCTGTAGTTTATCGTGAATACATAAATGCTTTGAGAGGAACTACACATAGAAAAATAGGTTCCCTGTGGTGTATTTGAATTCATTTGTTACACAAAATCTCTACACCATTTGATCTTTACCAACTAAGCAGATGAAACAAAGCAAGCCAGAAACAGTGGATCTTGAAAATCTAGCATTTTCTGTTTTACAATAAAACCTGCAAGCTGAAAACTAACCAGATATTTTTAAAAACAAACATGTTGTAGTAGCTTAATTAAAACACATGTTAATAGATGACTGAGGAAAATTCACCCAGATCTTTATAGTCTACCTATCTGAGTAAAACACATACATTATGTTTTCCCCTTGGTTATTATGTAAACATTAAAATACAGTGAAACTGAGTAGCCATTTACTTCCCTTCAGAACTCTTCTATTACATCTTGGTTGCTAACATATTTAAAAGGTATATATAAGGGTTGCCAATTGATTAAACAATTTTAGGTAATTAATCATCTACCATTCAACTACTCACATATAGATCATTTCGTATTTAACAAAACCTGCCACATATTTAACCAAAATCTAAAACAGGCCTGGCCTTGGAAATTAGACAGTAAAGAGGAACAGGTGCAAACCAATACAACAAGCAGATTAAGAATGATGTAAATAGTCAAACTGCAAATTTAAAGTAATCACAATGCCAATCTAGAAAAAAGCCAGAACTACCTTCTTAAGTAAGTCTATTTCAAGTGACTAGGCTTTTATTTTATTTCCCCCTAAATGTACACTGAAATATGTATTTTTGCCAGCACTGGTTACAGCAGGAGTTTTTTTTCCCACATTCATTGATTATATTACTTCATCTTTCATTGCTAATGAATTAAGAAATTATAAATAGGAAAAAATTAAAAGACAGGAAAACTTTAGCAGAAGGTCTTATAATCACTGAGCTCTGATGACATACTTAACGTGATAAGGTCAGACATAATGCAAAGTAAACTGCCTGGAGAGTGCTGATATGGATACTTAAACTCTATAAAATTATTACTCCTTCCAGTATCATCAAAACTTGTAATTGAATTTTTCCTGGATAAAATTATTATGCATTCCCACAGAGGCAAAATGAATGTTCTCTAGTAGAAGGTGTTGATATTGACAGAACGTAAGGACTGACTCATTTCAGTGTCAATCTTCTGCTAGCTTTGCTAAAGGAAGAACATTTTGAATGAGACAACATTTGACCCTGAAAGTAGAAAAGACAATACTGAGACCCAAGAGGAAGAAAGTGTAGCTCCTTCTCAACTTTCTCATCTGGATGAATGCAAAACAAACATGTGCTTTCCTTTGCACCTAAAATAAACTGCAGGATATATGAAATATTAAATCATAATTCACTCATTATTTGAAAAGGAAGCATAATTAGGATCTATCATAAAAAGAACATGACACTAACACAGACTAGTATCAAAAATACCCAGCCATGCTCTGGATTGTACCTTTCTCTCAGTATTTTATTTCCAACAGAAATACCATTATATCCATAATCATCCCTGTTCAGAAACATATATTCTAATCCTGTTTATTTCAAAATATCTGATCCTTAGCACAAATGTTAGAGCCAAAAAGACATCAAAACAAAGTACTATCAGGGGTATTTGGAAAAGACTACTTCATTCTTACCCCAGAAATCTTTCCATTCTTGTTTGGGATGCAGTGCTATGGTCCCTGGGACTAAAGGATAGATTAGATCCCATCCTCTGAAAAAGAAGCCCAATCCTCAGAGGAGATCTGACCCCATATGCCCCTCCCAACCCAAGTGGAAATATCCACATCTCTTGCCTTTCCAACCTTACTGAGGAGAAAAGGAGAGTTGTGGGAAGCTTCAGGAGAGGTTTTAGATGCAAAGGATACAAAATTCTCCTGGTCCCAAGCCATGCCCCCACACTAGCTGGTAATCTATGGAATAGATTACTTGTTTCCCACTGCTTGCAATTTACTGGCCATTTATTTATTATAAATAAATAAAGCTGTTCTGGGAGGGGAAAGGGGGAAAGAAAACACCATTCTTCCTTCGAGCCGGAGCTCTCTAGACTTTGGATACCTTGGAGGCTGGAATGTAGAAGCTCTTTGAGAAAAGGGTGAGGATTGTCATGTTAATAGCCTCATATTCTGGCATTTAGTGCCTTTCTGAACTGTGCTAGTCCCCTGTGCAACTTTCTGCATGACCATCTTTATCGTACAACTTCAAATTGATTTATCTTACAAGGAATATTTAAAGAAAATATGAAAATATGGGTTTCATAGTCATTTTACCTTCATTCATTCTCATTAATTTCTACTTCCTCAGTGTTCTTAGTTAATTAACACTCTGTCAACTTAGTCACTGGGTTCATATGAAACAACAACCTATTGTGGGTAACTAATCATGGTGGGTTGCTGTATGAAGCAAATCTGGACTGCATCATGGTGATGCAGGGCTTACTTTTGGATTTGTTCTACCGCATTGGGTTGTTGAGTTATCTTGAAGCAGGTTGACTGACATCATTGTGAGTCCTGGGACGCAGTGAGTGACCTGCTTAACAAGAATGGCAAAAACCCCTTCCCCTCTTACTGAGCTCACCCAGGCCACTACCAGTGACAAGCGGCATGGGAGTGCAACCATCACAGTTCAGTGTTCCCCGCTGCAGTCATGAGTCCTGTTACTCCTTCTGTGACTTTTTCCCCTCCTTCCGCCCCTCCTTTCCCCCTTTTTAGAGATTATTTTCGACAAGAGAGGTCCTGCAAATCCAAGGAGATAGGGTTGCACTTTTCCACCTACCTAAGCACCCTCTCTTGGGAAATGCAGAAAAAGTACAGGATTCTTAGAACATTTACATGCAACACACGCTCACACACACACACACACACGTTTACCAACACCTTTTGTATGCAAAGATCTGTCACATCTTTCCTTTTTTCTTAACAGATCACCTTTCAACAGCTGTCAAAAGAGTGAAAAGTAAGGACCAAACATATTTACAGCCTCCCTGGTTCAATGTCCATAGCTGGCGTCTGCTGCATTTGGCAAACTCAGCACAGGATATTGCCCAGCTCAGCTTCTAATTTCATAAGATATGCAAGTGTATATCCACACTGTGCAAGACCAGCTACAATTCTTTTAAATTAATTAATGAAACTATTGGTGCAGATTTCTTACACTTATTTTTTAAAGGGTGATGAATCAGTGACAGCTCCTCCATTGTACCATATGGGTACTGCTCTGACCTTAGAGATCCCTCAAAAGGGGAGAGAGCTCTGAAGAAAAGAGAAAGGAGAAAGGGTTGTGTGGGGGGAGGGTAGCAATGGTAGTTGAAAAAGGAATCTCAGCAGAGAAGACAAGGTGGCTTACGTCCCCAGACAGAGAACCAAGGGAAAAGGAGTGGAGAAATAACCACTGTGTACCATAGGTTTCCTGCAAGCACCCAACCATAGGTCATTTACACAGTGGCTTAGTGTTACTTGCAAACCAGTCCAATATTTGGAAACTACTGACAAAAACAGAACAAGAATCTTTCACTTGCATTTTAGCATCTTGCTATCAGAAAAGAAAACAATGGCTTTAATAAGAATGGATTCAGAGGGGGAAATGATTGAAAATAATGTTGTTAGTTAATAAAGAACACACTGTTAGTATTCTTCCTTACAATGCTGAATGAATGAAGATGAAAGGAAATGCCTTGGCAAATGGAGTTCTGAGCAGTTAATAATAGAAGTAATGCACAAAGGAAGAGAACAAATACTATCTAAGCTTAAGAGTCTTGCTTGTGGCAGGTTATTGTTTGCAGATGCTGAGATGAACATGAAGCAAATGCTACTTTTAATTTATAGCCTGGATCTTCAACAGTTCATTATTATGTGATGGATTCCAGAGTCCCTAACTAAGTTAGAGATTTCATACAAGTTCATTGGGTTTCAGAGTATAAATATAAGGATCAGAAACCAGCATTTTTAGGATGTTTAAAATCAGTGTCTCTTCTTTTTGGAATTTCAGCAAGATCCACTGGGTAAGAGTGTTAAATAATGAATACACTTCTTAAAATGCAGATTACTCCTCAAAACAGCTAGGCAATCTTTCGGGGCTGTGGGCACATTCAACAAAGGAAAAGTTATTTGCCCAAAAGATGGACAAATGACATGAGTAGAGTCTGAATCACAACTTGGTGCTGGAAACTGTGGACTCAGGCAGAACCTACAGTGCCTTACAGAGTATTCACTCCGTTCAACTTGTCCACATTTCACTGTCTTACAACCTGGAACTGAAATGGATTTAATTGGGGTTGTTCCCAACGGATGTACCCAAGATATTCAACACTGTGAAGATGTAAGATTGCACCACAAAGTTAAGCAAGCAAAAAATAAAGTGGACCTTATTGGTTGCATAAGCATTCACCCCCCTCAGTCAAGACTTGGGAGAAGTACCTTAGGCAGCCATTAAAGCTGCAGGTCTTCTCAGGGAAGTTTCTATCAGCTTTGTGCCTCCCCATCCTGCACTTTCTTATTCTTCCTGGCAAAATTTCTTCCATTCAGTCAGGCTGGATGGAGACGGTTGGTGGACAGCAACTTTCAAATCTTTCCATAGATTCTTGATTGGATTTGATTGAGATTTGGGCTTCGGCTGGGCTGTTTTAAGATACTCACACTATTGTTTTGAAACCACTCCAGTTTTACTTTTGCTGGGTCATTGTCTAGCGGGAAAGTGAGCCTTTACCCCAGCCCAGGTCCCTTGCACAATTCTAGAGGTTTTCCTCTAAAAAGCCTAATATATATCTCTTTCCGTCTTGCCCTCAATCCTAATGAGTTTATCAGTCTCTCCTGAAGAAAAGCATTCTACCGCATGTTGCTGCTGCTACTACCATGTTTAACCATGACAATGGCAGTCTCCCAGCAATGAGCACCATTAGCTTTGAAGCACTCTTAACATTTTGCAGTCAGACCAAAAAGTTAAATTTGATCTCATCAGATCAAATTCTTGATTTGTCTCCCACATGGATTTTTGCAAACTCTAAGCAGGCTTCATGTGTGTCTTGCCACTCTTCCTTAAAGGGAAGTTATTTGGAGAATCAAGGTGATAGTTTTCTTATGAATGGTTTCCTCCACCTCAGCGCCTTATCTCTCCAGATGGCCTCTTTGTTGCTACTCTGACTATAAGCCCTCTTTAGCTGGTCAGAGTTTTGCTGGATAGCCTTCTCTAGACAAAATTGCAGTTCATTCTTTTCAATTTTCCAGTAATGGGTTCAACAGTGTTCTGAGAGATGTCCAGAGTTTAGATTTTTTTTTTAATATAACCCAATTCTGATTGCTGCTTCTTCACATTATTCTGAAATTATTTTGATAGCTCCTTCATCTTCATATTATTGTTTGTTTAAATGTGCTCTCCAACAAGCTCTCTCATATTAGCTGTATTTAATCTGAGATCACATAGCACTGGAATTGCACAAGGGGAATTTGAGCTCTGGAGTTAGGGAGTTGCAGCACAGCTTATTTTATTATTTATTTATTTAGAAAAATAAATAGGCTGTCCATCACAGTCATCTCTGGACGGCTTACAACATTACTTCAAATCCTAAATAAAATGAATTAATTATTCCACAACTGAGCATAAAACTAATATATTTAAAATAAATTAAATAAATCTAATACAATTAAAATTACTTTATGTTAAAATATTGGTCAAATAAAAAGGTCTTGACCTGGCGCCAAAAAGCATATAATGATGGCGTCAGGCAGACCTCTTTAGGGAGCGCATTCCATAGTCAGGGTGCCACCAGAGAGAGAGCTTATTTGGGTGTGTTGGAGCAGCAGAACTGAATAGTATACAATAAACAGGTGACTATTTGTTTTTGTTTCCTTACATTTATGCCACATTAAAAAAAAATGGATGCCTTCACTGTTTCGAGTATCTTGTGTACCTCAGATGATAACAACGCTTATCAAATACATTTCAATTCTGCCTTTATTTATTTAAAGCATTTCTATACCGCTCCTGTAGCCACACAACAACATGTGAAAAAGTCAAAGGGGTGTGTGTGAATACTTCTGCAAAGCACAGCACTCAAAAACAATCCCAGCAGCCAGTAAAATGTGCAGGGAAAGAAAGGTTTTGATGGGGGTTTGGTGCCTATAGACACCATGTTGTCTACGCTGTCTCAGAAAGTTTTTGAAACTTTTTGTGATTGTTACTACCATGACTGTGATCTTACATTTTGTCTGTGATCATACATGTTCTTATGAATCATCTTGTGTAAATATTATTGTTGGAGAGAATTATAGGTTTTTTACTTGAAAATACCATGTCAGTACAAACCCTGTTAGACTCAAAAAAACAAAACCAGATTATTTTCCTTATGATTTGATCATCACACATTCAAGTCACTCAGGGTTTGCTTAGCTACAGGGTTGCAAGAACTTCTCTTTAAAACAGAAATAGAATGTGACATAAACCTGGCCTTATTTTAAGTCAAAGTACTGAAAATGCTTTCCTTGAGAGGACGCAGAGACTCTGCCTAGGATTGGATACTGTTGTTTAGTCATTTATCTGTCTGATGAATCAATACTTCTTTTTTAACTCTGAAAGTAGTGGACACTTTACTATCAGTACAAAGACATACAGCATGTAGACAGTATCAGGTCTTGCCAAGTCTACAAAAACATGTACAAATGGCTACACAGCCATGAAATAAAGCCATTGCTGGGTATATTTTAACAAGCAACATTGTACAACATTGTACAAAATGAAGCATAACATGTGTATAACCCAGATAATGAACAGTAATGATGTTGCATAATGAAAAATTTAAACAATCTACCCATAAAGCCTGTAAAAGACACAAAGAAAAATTAACACAGCAGAGAAAGAGAAAGAATATTTCATTTAGAGTATGATTTACAAAAGGAGAGGGTAAAATTAAGCATGTGCTGTACAAGGGTTTTCAGACAATGGCTAGAAACTTGTGCTAGTGGAAAACCATCTTCCCCAACCCCAAGAATGCCTCTGAGAATGACGCTATGTCATAATGCAGTATTATCTTCATGAGACATTGAATACCAAAATATTTATTTCTTTCATGTATACCTTTCTAGCAAGACAAAGGCCACTCAAGATAGCTTACAATCATAAATAAAACTTATCAAAACAGTACCAAACAAACTCATTAAACCACAACTAAAAACACAATAATTACAGAATAAGAAAAACATAAAACCCAACAGTCTCACTTCTATTCCAAAAGTTTATTGGAATAAAGCAGTCTTTGCCTGTCAGTGGAAGCACCGCATGAAATGAACAAACTCCATCTCCCTTGGCATGAAGTCCCATGGCCTGCAAGTGGCCCACAAAATATCCTTCTTCACTTTACCACTAAACATTCCTCTGAAGGTAGTGGTCTCAAATGAAGCATCTCTCCTGAAGTTCGTAAGACCAGCAGAGGCTCGCATGGATTTATATATTAGCCTGGTCCCAGTTAGTGTATGGTTGATAGGTCATAACCAACATTTTCAATCTTGCCCAGAATCGAACTGGCAACTACTAAAACCTCTTGTAATGAAAGAGTTGTATGCTCCCTATAACCAGCACCGTTCTATTTCTGGACTGTAAATGTCTGGTCCAGTTGAAATTTCTGAACAGTTTTTAAAGGCGGATCCACATCCAGTGTGTTATAGTAGTCCAAATGGGTTGTAACATATGTGTGCGCGCGCGTGTGTGTGTGTGTGTGCGCGCGCGCACGCGTGTGTGTGAATGAATGAATGAATGAATGAATGTGGTCAGATCAGACATCCCCAGGACCAGAGCATGCAGAAAGCAAACCACAGAGTAAAAAATATGCAATAGCTGGGAAAACACTAAATGATTTGTGTTTGGGGGAAGAGCTCTGGTTATCTGGGGGTGGGCATGAAAACCAGAATGGGATCTCAGATTAGGTCCCTGAGCCCGAGGTTCCACATCTCTGCACCACTCTTTATGGCTCCTATGAGAGAAGCAGAAAGAAGAGCACCAGCTAAGCCTCCAAGTTCCTAAGCATTAAGGCCTCAATTTCTCATGATGTCAATGATCCTGGGCTTTCATGCCCAGAAAATAAGGACATGAGGACAGTAGACCATGTTCCTATTCCCAAATTAAAAACTAAAATCATAATTACGTCATAAAAACAAATTAATGGTGAAGTGGAGGCAGCATACATTAATCCTCAGTTATGATAGCCCACTAAGGTGTTAAAACTTTACACACACTTACATGTTTTATATTAGTCTTAAAATATTCCATAAAATATAATGCTGGGAGATTATACACAGTTCAAAATATTTATATTTGCATATGTAGTCTTTAAATAAAAAACTTCTAAGGTTAGCAGACAGTATCCATATTAAACAAATAGTTTGATACTCTGACCAAATAAAAGTGGTAACGATCACCTGTAATTTTTTTCAATAAGCATTTAACTTTCTTGTTTAAATTTTGTGTCACCTGAGCTTTGCTAGAGTATGTAAAGGTTACTTGATAAACTTAGATGGCTAAAACAGCATTTTATAATGCCACTGAGAATTCTATATGTGAAATCTGTCTGTCACTGGGGAGAGGCTAAGGCAAGGGTAAAACCATTTTCCCAAACATAAAGAGAACCATTTTCTAACCATTATTTTTATGAATCAGAGAATGCTATAAACTTGTAAGAGCTATGGAATAAACAACTGTATTTGCAATAGTGCTCATTAATGGTTTAGCATATTCATTTTCAGAGCCTCAAATTTTAACCCACAAAAGATTTTTATCAGTGGAAGTAAAATCCTACATGGAAGTTGGTGGCCTTTGTCATCCCAAAGATAGCCACTTTTGTTAGATTTATGTTTCTAGTCCATCTATATAAATTACATTTTGCGATCTTTGTAATTCCCTCTGTACTTTGTCAGACATCTAAAGGAAGTTTCTCTCTGCCAGACAGAGGACAGAGGCTTATTCTTGTAAAGACTCTTTTTCAGTTGATCAGTTCTTCACATCACAAAAGACACATGGGTTCACAGTCTCCTTCCTTCTTGTCTTAGTAAGGCTATTTCAATCACATTAGGACAGAAGTTACATTGTTTGTTTTTGAAATACTGCTACCCTTCGTTTTTTTACTGCTACCTTTCTTCTCTTATAAATCCAGTGAGAATATTTGATGATCATTGTACAATACAAGCCCAATAAGAAACAGTGAGACTAATTGCTACAATAACATTGCAATCCTATACCCACTTATCTGGAATCAAATCTCATTGAATCAATGGGGCATGGATAGAATTGCACTGTAAAGGGATTGATTCCATTTAAAGGTCTTATATAGTAGTGTGATTCTCAGAAAAAGCAAAAACAAAAACAACTTGCTGCAAGGTTGTTTGTAACAACACAACTCACAAGCAATATGTATAAGATTATGACCTGGACACAGAAACTAAAAAAAAATAAAAAAATACTGGGAATAAATACATAATACTAATAATTTTATAATTTATTTTAAAGTACATATTAAATAAAAGCTTTACATTGGGATGATTTTCTTTCAGAATATGCAGAATAGTAAAGCAAACATAACTTTTTACAAAAAACAATGCCTTTGCCTATGATTGGAATATTTACTACATATCTTTGTTGGCATATTGAGAAATGAATCTACTAATAATAAATCATATGAATATAGTCTAAGATCAACACCACTGCACATACCATATTTTTCACTCTATAAGATGCACTTTTCCCCACCTCAAACGTAAGGGGAAATGTCTGTGCGTCTTATAAAGCGAATGTGTGTGTGCCTGACACCCAGGACGCTGCCGGCCGCCTGCACCACGGAGAGCACAGAGAGACGGACTACTCACCCCCACCGCCCGGGAAGACTTGCCACTGCCACTGCCACTGCCACTGCCACCACCGCCGCACCGCCCGGAAGACCATCGCCGGCACACTGCCGGCCACCTGCACCATGTGGCACCACCTGGCCGGCATGTGCTCGGCGCGCCCTGCTCCACTCCCCCTCCGGCACAGGTGAGAGCTGTGCCGCTCAGGGGGAGAGGTGCAGAGGAGGAGAAGCCACGGGCTTTAACCCGCCGGCTGCACGGAGAGACTGACTGCTCACCCCCACCGCCTGGGAAGACCTGCTGCCGCTGCCACTGCCATGCCGCCCGGAAGACCACCGCCGGCATGCTGCCAGCCCCACATGGCACCACCTGGCCAGCACACGCTCGGCGCGCCCTGCTCCGCCCCCCCTCCTCCGGCACAGGTGAGAGCTGTTAATCACAGGTTGGTGTGTGTTTTCAAATGGCAAATGAAGCCCATTTTAATGAAGCCCATGGGGAAGTGATGGGGAATGTGCCTGTGATTATCAGGAAGCTTTCCATGGATCAGTTATCTGTTAGTTGATCAGACACATTTTTTTTAGGATCAGTGGATATTTGAACAGCATTACCTTCGTGTATGAAGTTTATTCTTCAAAGGCTACTTAGTCCGCAGTATGTTTGATTTACCGTACAATATCTCATTTTTTGTCAGAAGTTTTTTTCTATTATTCACTAGTAGGGCAGCGTGGACATTACTGGCTTTTTTAGATTTGTTATTGAATTGTCTGCAGCAGCTCTTGTATAACTGGTGTAGATTGTGGATTCCTTCAATAATTCCACTACTGACTAAGAAAGTGATGTCAGTGATTGTGAGCAACAGAGCTTCATACATTCTGACTCTAGTGATGATGAGGTCTATGGGTTCAACGAAAACTAGAAGAGTACTCAAACTTTAAAGTCTCTTTTGTTAATGACAGTGATGATGGTTCTTAATGCCACTGTTGACTGCTGTTCACTTTACAAGGTTGAAATACGGTATTACTGTATTCTGTTATAGTTTATTAAATAGTTTAGTAAACCATTTGATTCAGAATATTTTTTTCTTGTTTTCCTCCTCTAAAAACTAGGTGCGTCTTATGGCCAGGTACGTCTTATAGAGCAGAAAAAAAATTTCCGAGACTGAAAAACCCTGTCTATTACAATGTCATTTATCACCACAACAACCTTGCATTTTAGAACTTTTGCATTTGGGTTAGTCTATAGAATCCATATACCAATCATTTTGGCAGTGGTGTCCACATTAAAGGAAAGGTTCGTTCTAGTTTGTAACTTCAGAATGCTTTGAAGGTACAAGACAATCTGCCTCCAAGAACTATTAGATGAGGGGCCATCTATATCTAATTTATTATTAGCTCTTTCAAGGAAGAATAATGTATATGTATCAAAAAGCTTTTCTCACTTAGGCTGAGGGTTTTTCACTGGGTTGTATGCAACTGTGTCCAGTGGAATGGATACTATTGACAGAACATATTCCTGTTCCTTCCTGAACACATTCTGAAACATCGCCAAAGGATTAAGAGAACTGCCTATCTTGTGGAAGCTGCAGGGAAGAGTAAAAGGGAAAGTCCCAGTGTGTGAAAGTCAACTTGCATGACCCTGGGTGCAAGCTTCAATACTGAACTCAGCTGGTCCAAAAGGAACAAAGATGCAGGCAGAAAAAAAATAGTGGTATTATCAAGCAACTTGTGCTTTTGTGTTGTGTTGTTAGTAACACTCCTTCCTTTCCCTTGGAAGAGCAAATACACCAGGCAGCAGAGAGTTCTTTTTGAAACTGTACTGCAATAAAGCGAGTCAGAAGGGTTTCCTTCTCCTTGCCAGTTCACTGAGCACATGTTCACATTCCATATTTATGCCCTTTCCCTTGCTTCTTCCCTCCTCTTTTTCCCTCATTGGCCAGGGTACTGGGAGGTTGCAATCTTTTTCCATTCGCCTATTCTGTGCCTCTCCAATGCCTGTTCTTCCCTTCCACTTCGTCCCTCCCAACTGAATTATAATTAGCTTATTCCTATGCAGGGTGTGTTTGATAAAGTCATGCGGTCATTGAGCAAGGGTCCTGCTGTCTTGTCTATGTGACAATTCCCTCCTGCTATCTGATCTCAGTCCATGCACTAAGGAATTTTCTTTGTTATATTTTTACTCTTCCTGTTTCTTTGTTTCAAATCATCCTTTCATCCCTATCAGTGTGAGGAGTACAAGTTGATTTGGGAGATTCGGGTCCGTTTTATGAAACATGGGTAGTATTCTAAATTAATCCCACATAGAGTAGATCTGTTGAAATAAAGAAGATAGATTATTGGAAGTTACAGTTTAGTTATTCTAGGTAGATGCTACCAACACTGGATACTATCAAGGTTTCTGGCTTGTAGTTTGGGAATTGAGTGTGCAACTTGTCTGAGAACAGACTAGTAAAGCTAGACTAATCTTTTCCTATGACTGAATGGGAAACAGCAAAAAAATAAATAAAAATATGACACTGATAGGAATGAGAAATATAGGGCACCTATACAAGTTTTTAATTGTTACATGGTTAGCTAGTATCCTAGAGTTGAACCTAGAAGAATGCCAAGAGGGATTGCTGGCAATCTCAAACTGCAGTCCTTTCTTATGCTTTTCTCTTCCTACAGAAATCATGTTTGTGGAATACCATGACAGCTGGAAGTCGGCCTTGCTCATTAAGGTGTTTTGGCTATAGAGTCCATCCCAGTCCTTCCCTGAGAGATTCATCATGAGGTTAGATAAGATTGCTCGCCTCTGCAGTGGCCTCAGTCATATTTTATTGTTCCTCAGTAAAAGTCATAGACATTTTAATTCTAGTTCTTTTGCCCACCTCTTTTTTTTCAAAGAACAACAAATGGTACATTTCCTTTTGTTTCTCTGATAAACCAATCCTGCATTCAAACCAGGAAGAATGCAAGAACAAATATATTTACATGTGTGTCTTATTTCAGAGATCTGCTATTTTCTCTGAATTCATAGATAGGTGGGAAACATCTTAAGCAACCCCTAAAGGGAAATGTCAAATACATTACTTCAGAAGTATGAAAACCTGAGATGCTCTTTTTAACTTAACCTCTATTGAAAGATGCCAGAACACCAACACGGCACTGTTTGGATTAAGTCTCTGGCTTTCCTGGGGTTTCCTATGGGTATGTCATCTGTGATGGCACCAAAGGAACAAAGTGAAAAAGCGGAACCCATGGAGTGGGGAAGTTATGAGTCCCGCCTCAAGCACTTTGGAGTCATCTTCACAGTTGTAATTGTAGCATGCATCATGCTTTATAATTACAGCATTAATCCATATTACTATGCATATTTTCAGTATGAAAATATGTGGAAAGGTTGTGTCAGTTTTTGCATTTTACATTCAGAGTACACAAGGAAAAATGGATAGTTCAGTGTTTCATTACAACATTGAACTATCAAGCCTCATTTTGTCAGTGCTGACAAGCATTTCTGGCAGGAGTTTTCCAGTCCAACCAAGAGATGCCAAGGAACAAACCTGGGACCTTCCACATGCAAAGCACCTGCTCCACTACTCTCTCTTAAAAATGCATTTTTCTTCTAATTGAAAAGCTGTTTAAAATGTATCATTTCTTATTGTATAGCCTACAATATCATATATATTAGCTTTTCAATTCTCTGCGTTTTGCAGACAAAGGAGAAATAGCTACATCTTATAGCATCATATGCATTATGAATTTATTTAAAATTTATAGCATCTTATGCATTATGAATTTATTTAAAATATATTTGAAATTTTATATATACCATTCCTTCAGCATATTGCTCTCAGGGCAGACTACAGATAGTACAAAAATTCATACAGATGGTATAAACATTCATCCTATCAATTATATGTCATTTGAAACTTCATGCATCTTCTTGGAAACAAATTTATTTCAATTGAAACAAGCAAATAGTTTCAATTGCAAATACAGTGGTACAGATCAACTGATCAATTATTCTTTCGTATTTTCCTTTTAACTTAAGTCAAAATAATTTTTATTTCTTCCCATATTCAATAATTATTGATCATTTTTCTGAATGAGAGCGTATTTTTTCAGGGAAAAACACACAAATGTCAAAAAGAAAAGAAAATGGAAATTCAGTATGAATCACAGTCATTCATGCAAAAAAAAAAAAAAAAAGAACCCAAACAAAAACATCACTTTCTATGCTCTTTCCTTTACCACAAGAACCAGAGGAAAACATGTGCTTGCCCATGCAACCACGCATGAACACACACACACACAAACACACAATTTCAAACATTTATGTCATTCCCCACTCACAATATATATAGGCTTAGGTGACACAGAAACATCTTTGAACTTTCAATACTTTGCAAATTTACACCCAGACATCAATCAAAGACATCAGCACTCAAATAAATTTTCAGGTCAGCTATTTCCTTATTGAAAGCTGATAGGATCTGAGGCATCTATTACTCTATTTCATGTCAAATGAAGTATTGATATTAAATAAAATGCTTTTTTCCTGAATCTATTGGTGGAGAGTAACTTTAAACAGCTTACATATCAAAACAAACTGCTAACACATAAGTTTTAATGTTTCTGCACAATTTAACTTAATTGTGATATTAAACAACTAATTATTTTATGACTACCAAAATATTGCTATGACAACCATACTGTAATAATTCCCAAATGCAGATTCTACATGATATATTGCCCCTATGTAGTATACTATTAGTAGGAAACCATATACTGTTAGTAGGAATATTAAAAATGTTCATAATAGTTTATTTCCAAATATGTACTGAATCGAAAATAAATAATTCATATTACTTTTAATATGATGGTGAAAGAAAGATATGCCAATGCAACACGCTGCTTTGGACCATGATCCAAAAGAGCATGCCCCAAGTAACCACTTCAGCATGCAAGAAATCAGTGAAGAAAAGGCACAGATCATCTGCTTGTTTGGGAAGCAGGAGCAGAGGGAAGGACTGAATCCATATCCTCATTCCTGTTTAGTTTCACAGAGAGATTCCTGCTAGTGCGCACAAGAAACCCCGACCTGGCCTAGAAGCAATTGTGTTTAAGCACATTGACTGATGGAGACACACACACACAGTGCACCAGTAGAGGGTAAAAATACATATTTCTATGCTAGACTCCCCCAAGATTTCATAATGATATGGGCTATGTTTTCTGGCTGAAGTAAGCATTGATCTCATGTATACCAATTAAGCTTTCGGAAGCCAACTTTAATTGCTTTGTGCTTTCCGTGGCTATACCACCCCCATAAAAAAACCCATTTTGAAAATTATTCAAAAATAATCCTGACAGGTAATTGTTACTATCATCTGACTTAATTTATCCAGAACACTGTCTCCTTACTTGTACTCTTATCTGATTATTGAAAAGCAATGTATATAGAAGTGTCCTAATATTCAGAATGTTTCTTTTTCTGGAGAGGCATGGAGATGACCATCTTTAAGTCATCAGTAAACACATCTCTTCACTAAGCCCAGAAACTAAATTCAAAAATAGATGATTCCTAGTATGATTCACATTTATAAACCAAATTTAAATTATGACATCACTTGTCAATCGACTTAATAGTGAATTACCAAATCCAATTTACTTAGAACCTTGTAATTTAGATTAAATTAAATTTAATTCAATTTAAACTGTGATGTATAAATGTTGATGAGTTTTGCTACTGCAGTAGAATGCAAAGTACTGTGGCACTGTATGATCTTTCAATTGTTCAAGTTATTAGTGCTTGAACTACTCAGAGTTAATGTGCTTCCTTTCAAGAGACCATAAAGAATATTAGTGCTTTATATTACAGCAATGCTTATGTGAAAAACAGTAGGAAGTCATGTTCTGAAATCATGAATCAGGTTACTGAACATATGGATCTAGAATGTGCATTTTGGTAACACTCATCCTCACCTGCACACGTTTTTCTGTTAGTAGAAAACATAACTAAATATTCTGTTATTAAAGATGATTTATATGTTGGTATGTAACATCTAACTGAGATATTAATGCTCACATAAGAAGTAAAGCACCTTCCCAAAGAGAATATACAATACAGACTTGACGCTCATTCATCTCCTTACTGTAATTTACATGATTTAGCCTCTAGTTTTCTTCAAGCTGTTCTTGGCATGGCTGCAGCATCCTACCCATGAGTAGTCAAGTTGATGGTACTATTCTGAAAAGTTTAAGTTGCTGGTTCCTTTTTTAATTAAATCTTCTTGGGGAACTGGTAGTCTTTTCCCTGTGACTAATACAACAGACTACCACAGGAGATGAATGGCTAAGAGAAATTCCACCTATATGAGATGGAATACATGGTTTGGAGGGAAGGAAAAAAATGAGTAGACATCAACAGGGTAGTGTAATTCTGCAGATACCATTTCCCAAAATAGCTACCAGGCATTCTCTTGCAATGGATGTTTTAATTGTTTGTGGTGTAGATCAGTGCAAATGAGAAGAGAAATCTTTTTAATGTGTTTTTACTCTGTTGGTATGTTTTACATTGTAAGCCGCCTAGGAAGGCCACGGCAATTATACATGGCCTATAAATATATGTAAATAAATAAATAAATGTTTTGCTTCAGAATCGCAAAATACATTTGAAGCAAAGATACTTCCAGCTTATTACTGAGTATCTCCACAAATGGTAGTTTATATTGGGGCTCAATATATGAAATCACAAAAATACCTATTACAGCTAAAATTGTATATTATGGCTGGTAAGAATTTTTAACTATATGAATCAGAATCCTCTCCTCTCTGTTGCAGTAGCTCCTTAGGCACAAAAAGGCCCTGCTCTACAGACACAATGTCGTTTGGCAGCAAAGCAGCACTGTTTCTTCAGTGCAATGAGTGAACATTGGCCTTCTTCAAAAATCCTCAACACCAGAATCAACTTCCCCTTAAAAGACATGGCTCGGTTTGCCTCCTATTGGCAAGATTACAAAGCTAGTGCTGTGAGATAAGTTAAGAGTCAACTTCATTGGATGTGCATTTGCATCCTGTAATGAAGAGGAGGAGGAGGAGGAGGAAATAAAAATTTTCTTTATTTCTCCTCTCCTTCTCCCTAATCCATTTGATCCGTAAGAGTTCTCCCCAGCTGTTACTACAATCAACTAGGCTAGGACCGAAAGTACCAGGTGTGTGGGGTTCAACTTGACTGAACAGGTAGATTTCCTACTAAGGCACCACAATGAGCTGTACAGCAGAACAAATCCCAGCTCTTGTATCATCAGTGGCAAAAGGGTTGTAGGTGGAAGCCGTATTCTTTTCGTAAATAATAACTCAGAAACTATGCTACATTTAGCAATACTAAGTAGGAAAAAGATATATAATTATATCTTTAGCTAATTATATATTTTCATTTCAATAAGTATCACTTAGGAGTGATGATGAATCTTATCTCCCATTCAGTAGTCCAGTCACTCACTCAGTCACAGCTCCTTCAGTGGTGGCAAGTGTTCTTCATAGTTCTTTCTGCACTTCGTCATTCTGACTAATTTGGTATCTACAGCAAACATATCTAGTTTTTTTCCTGCATGGAGATAATTTTTGAATAGGTTCCCTAAACAACTGTTTTCTCCCAAAAGAAAGACTTAATTTTGTCAGTATTTTCACATGATAAGGTAAAAATATTAAATAATACTGTAGGCTATATTTTTATTTCTGTATCACCTACAGAATCAGGAAAACACTCTTATTTCACCTATGGGAGAATAAACCATTTTATATTCTCCAATAAGTGAAACAAAGGATGAGTTTTTCTGTATTAATGATTTTCTGTAGGTGGTATAGAAATACTCAGAGTTTTTTCTTCTTGGGAGAGTGGTCAAAATAAGATTCCAGGGATACTGTTCTAGTAAACAAGCATCTACATTTATTTTTAAACATAGTGAGCAGCTTAGTGCTTTCATTCAAATACTGGTGAAATGAAACAGAATGAAAACCTATGAATTTTAACAAATGCCACTGTGTTTTCCATATCAAGAATTATGCAAGAACCATTGCTTGCATGCATCTGGATGATGCAGATTGCAAACTAAAGGTTTGCTTGGATGATTATTGAAGATCTATTTTACAATATTCATTAAAAATTAAAAATTACTACTGAAAGCCTTACATTACATGAAGAGCAATCTTCCTTTGGGAAACTCAAACATCATAAAATGTCTATTGTATAATCTGATAATGTTCTCAAATGTTTACATTGTTTCTAAGAATAACAAACATTTCTTGCTTAAGGGACTCCATTTCTCCAGTTATTTCGCTTATTGTCTGTAAAAGTGTTTTGCTTTGGGGCAATGACATATTTGTTTGTGATCTATTTGTTGCACTTTAAAAATAACTACATATCTGTTAAAAGGTGGAGTTATGAATTTTAATATCATAATAACATCACTAAAAACTTTCCCCCTCTTTTCTCCCCTGGATGAGGCATGGATATCCAATATTTATGAAAGAATACAAGAGAAAACACAACAGAATTCGGCTCCTATTCATGTTTCACTAACAGCAAGAAAGCAAGAAGCAAAACACTAGCTCAGTATAAATGAACAGGATTCATGCATGGCATCTAGATATTTACCAGATTTAATGCCAAATGATAGGACAAAAGATTAACAAAAAGGAAAGGAAATATCTTTCTGTATTTATGTGTGTGCTAATGCTAGTGTCAGTTGGGGAACACATATTTTCATTCAGCATAAATGCTGCAAAGGACATCTCATTTATGCACTGGCTTACCATGGTAATTAATTTTGCCCTTTGGTATTTGGGTCATGATTTCATCTTATTGACAAGAACCTATATAAGGTAAAGCTTATCAGATTAATACCTGCCAAATAGTACTGCAAGTTCTTGAAATTTTTGTTATAGAGAAATGGAAAAAGTTGATTTGTCCCACTTATCCGTGGTCAGGGGTTAATAAAATATTATCTCTGGTAGCAGGCAGACATTTTGCAGTGAACCCCCCAAACCACCCTACCATCTGATAAAAAAAAAGCCAAGGTCAGTCTAGCTGTGCAAAAAGTGAAACATTGAGACTGCTTTAGCTAATATATAATGTACTGCGAGTCTCACTAAACGGTCATAAAAGTACTACTCAGTGTTCCACTGAGAACTTATAAAATATCATGATTAAGTGCACTTTCCAAGTCCATTGTGAAATTGCAACATACAAATTATGCATCATTTAAATTGCTTGCCATTTGTGCCCACACACTTCATGAGCATGACTTTGATGTGTTTTTGATTGTCAATATAATTGAAGCATTAATACTACCTTGGCTCAGACATTGAAAGCATCTCTATTTTTAACAAATTTCTATTTCTGTTCATCATATAAAACAACAAAAGGACAAGCAGAAATTGAAAGATCCCTATTTTTTGTCTTCAATGATCCAAGAAAACAAGCATTTGAGCTGCACAATGTACAATGACTAGAAATCAAAAAGTCATTGGGAGTCAAAGTTGTCTTATGGTGGTACTCAGATTACTGGACGCTAGATATGACAACTTGTTTAATGCAGTGATTATATGATTTTAAGATAAAACCAGCATTCTAGGTAGTCCAGATAGGTCACAAAATAACTCTAATTTCTAAAGCTTAGCAACTCATCCAAATATTTTTATATCAGAGGAAATCTGGTTGTTTGCCATTAGTGACTGTAATACACACAAGCCAATATGTAACCATTTCATTCTGCTAATGTAAATTATTTTGCAGTAGCATAAGGAATCTCTAGTACAACACTTGTTTTCACGATAAGATAGCCCAGAAAAGCTTCCGGAAAATGACATTTTTGAGGCTGAATGTGTTAATTCAAAGCATACCGGAATTCCTTTTCCTTTTTATTCTGATATATGTGCTGATTAACCAAACCAGACTTTTTTAACATCAAGATCAAATAGATACTGACCAAGAAATCATATAAATGTCTATGGAGAAGTAAGTTTCATTGTTTTCAGAAAGAGCAAACTCTCAAGTAAGTGGGTGTATGATTATAAACTCTCATTGACCAGTAGGCCTCTTTTGGAATAACCAAGAGCTTCCAAAGTAGATGGTCCTATGCAATTCATACTTAAAAATCTATTTGTTTCTCCATAAATTGTCTTTAATGGCAGACAACATGAAAATTTATGTCGGTGAATCAAATTGACAACATTAAGCACATATTAAATAGGGTTGAGATTTCCAATGTTGCTTAAGGAAATTTGAAGCACTGTTCCTATTACATTTAATAAAGAGAGGATATCCAAATCCCCTTAGTGGCTTTAGAAACTACAACCAATAGAGATGTTACAAATTGTATAACATGACAGCTGATTAAGGGAAATTTGCCTTTAATGATGATACTGAGGACACAATACAAGTGAATGCTTATTAGAAATTTAACCAAAATATTTCAGAATACAAGTGTTACTCTACATGATATAATAGAGAAGAAACAGGCCAGAGCAATTTGATTGACTCCATGATATACTGGTTGTGAAACTTTAGCTCTTTTCAGTGTGATAATAAATTGCATTAAGGCCCTGTGTGCTGTTTGATAGCTTACTACAACTATATTAATATATACGTAATGAAATTAGAAGGCCATTCAATCTAATTATGTTTGTTTTCAGCTCAAACCAGCAAGATATCTATTAAACATTCAGTTTACAAAATAGCTATGCAATTTTATATCATTATTATTAAATCAGAATGAGAAAATGACACACAAAATTGGTTTAACCACTGAAACATTTTGCAGACGATCAACAAAGAAAACAACAGATGTATCAATCTATAGGAAAATGGCAACCACCCAGACACACAAGGGCTTGTCCATACACTTAATATACATGAATGCAAAAGGAGAAGCACAGAAATTTTTAGAATAGTGAATTTACAAGTGAAATAGCAACAAAACATTTGTTTTGTATATTTTTATACCACCTGAAACTCTCTGGGTTGTTTGCAACTGCAACAAAATGTTGCAACGGATTCTCATTCTTAATATAAGCTCTTCTTTTAAGATTTTAGCCAGCCATACCCAAAGCTTGTACATGCTCAGATAGATGAATTCCTGCACACTACCCCAAGTTTTCATTCCCTACATCCAAATAATATTAAACTTTTCTTACCTAATTTTATCCTGGTTGCCTCTGCTCCACCTGTTTGGATCATTTGCCTAGTTTGCTTCCTCAATAAGGATAAATAAAACTTCTAGTTTTATGGTTAGACCACCCATCTGATGAATTCCGATGCATAATTTTCTGGGGCTCAGAACTAATCTGAAATATGTTTGCCCAATCCCCCACATCCTGCAAGAACTGGAATATCTTTGAATTTCCTTTTATAAGTCCCTCTTATTTTCTGGATACCTGATTTGTATTTAAAACTAGACATGGCAGTATTTGGAATGTATGCAAATTAATAACAAATGAGGGAAGTTCGTTCTTAGGCATTCTTCCTTAAGCATGGGAACTATGCTTAGTCAACTGAAATATGCTATGTCAGTTCTTTACATTCTAGAAACCAAAGCCTGTATCTCCACTTCTCTCTCTTCAAAAGACAACTCTAAGACCTCCTTGTAAAAGCAGTCTTACCACCACCATCATCTAAAATAAGACCAGGACTAGCAGCTCATCACTCAGAATGTCATTTGCTTGATGCCAACAAATCTCACAAGATTTTAAAAATTCTTAAATGGAATATATTCACATAGGTATCCTTATTCATGATCTACCATTTAGCTACTGTTGAGTAAACAGAAAAATGTTTAGGTTACCTTAACTGTTTCCTTATGAAAACTTCAATGTTTCTGCCACTTTCTTTTAAAAAATACTATTAAAAATAACTTTAACTCTTCCCCAAGAAAACAAATAAACTAATGCTTGTTACAATTTTTAAAATACTGCATTCAGTAAAGTAAATACATGTAGGGCACAATTGTACCATTTGAATCCTTGCAAGTCCCTAAACTCTGAGGTTCACAAGTGTCCATTATAAAGCAGGAACAGCAGTGGGGCTGATCTTCAACTCCTTGAACTCCTGCTCTGAGGTGCTCGGGAGGAGTAGGGAAGGTCACTGTAGTGCTGTCAGGGTACTGGTGGCCCCAGTCTCCTTCAGTCTCCATCCCCCAGTACACTCCCTTTACCCCTTCTCTGAGGTCACTTTTCCAACCTCTTTTCATGCCAGCTACAAGAGGTGCGGGGTGGGGGGGGGGAGTCATAGCACAGATTCCTAGCACTGAATCTGGGAATCCAAATTACTCCACTCCTGCCCGATGATATCTAGGAGGTCACTCTCCCCATTGTATAAGGTTGCCATCAGTTGACAGAAAAGTGTTGCTTCAGACAAACAGACCAGACCATGATGAAATAGACATAAATCTGACATAAAGACTGGTGATCGTCAGAAACTAGCAGGGGGTATTTCAAATGCTGAGGTCTAGCAGCCATAGGATTGTGCTGTTAGTCTTTAAGATACCACAAACTTCTTCATTGTTTTTGCTGCAACACACAGCTTCTCCTCTGGAAATGTTTGGCTAGTTAGCCAACTAACATATTGGTTTGATGATTGGTTGGCTGGTTTAAATGAAACATAAAATTCAACAACTGCCCAGGTTGCCACCTTAGGGTAGCCAGATTCTAGAGCTGCAGGGGGAGCACAGTGAGAGAATAGTAGGCAATGAGAGACTTCTGGGAGGGAATGGCACCACCAGTCTGGCAGCACCCTGCAGTGCTCCATTTACCTTACCTGACTTTGATATTTACAAAACATCCATGAGAAAATTCTCATTCTCAAACTGTATTTTCTCTAAGCTCCCTCTTTCTACTTTCTGCAATTTTTTATTTTATTGTTGTGCCAAGGGAATACTACTTAAATTTGCTGCAGTTAAGACTTTAAAGGCATTTCTGTTGTGTATCTGGAAAGGACTTTGAAACAGAAAGTTTCTTGATGATTACGAGTGTTCTATCTGAACTTTAATTAGACTTAAACAACCACAAAATATCTGTTATCTCTTTTTAAGAGGCTAAGACTGATGGATGGGGAAGATTGACCTTGATATGATTGATGGTTGTGTGTGATGAGAGACAGTGGTCTTTGCTCTATCACTAGTTTCTTTCTCTAACTACTCAGAGAGTGACGTTAGGGAAATATTTTGACTATGGTTTAAGCTTTATGAATTGGATTCAAGCAATTTATACTATATAACATGCTGAGCAACAAAGCCCCATATGTGTGATGCAGAGACACCACAAAGAAGAACTTAGTCTACTTTTATGTACAGATTAATGTAATGTAAGAACCATGTCCACATTAAAATATTAACATTATAATCTAACATTGACAGCAGATAAAATATTATCTTGCATACCCCTGGCCAATAAATAGAATTCTAACTTAACATATTCCACATTGTTTCCCAATATTTTCTACCTTCAACGGTGTGTATTTTGTGGTATAAAAAACAATGGTCTGTTTCTCCAGTTCAACTTGAACTTCATCATCACTCATACTCATCAAAGTACCAAGCACTCTCATAATATTTCATGGATTTTAGCATCAGACAAATTATTAGGCTCATTTTTTCCTACCAGCTATGCATGGAGGAACCAGCGTAAAGGTATAAAAAAGTACTGCTTCCCCTTTCTGTTGAAACATATGTCTAAATGTGTAGGTCCAATATCAGAAAGACAAGTCTCTCATATCCCTTCCAAGGAATGGGTGCTTGCAGCTACTTTCAAATACTCTTTGTTGATTATGGCACACTTCCCAAACCTGGAGCCTCCTGATGTTTTGGTCCCCAACTCCTATTAGCCAAGCCAATGGTGAGGAGTACTGAAAGTTGTAATTCACTACACCTAGCAGGACCATGCTGAAGCAGGATGTCCTAAGGGAATTCTACCAAAGTGATTGCTGAAGTCATAGTGACTGGACTTAGCCTATTCAGATTTACCATCATACAACATGACATCATATTGCATTTTCAGTCCATGTGTAAATGTTATACCAGAATTGAGGGCATATAAGAATGATATGTAGAAAATTGCAACAAAGTTAAATGAAAGTCACTTACAGGCTCGACAGAATTAACATTTGTGAAGCATTGCTCACAACCTTTTTATACTGCACTAATTTCTAATTGCCTGATTTCTTCTCTTGTCTTGTAATCAATGTTAACTAAAAAAGTTAATACGTTTTGCAAAAGAAAATTCATTAGCATTTAATTTAGATCACTTCTTCTGTTCGCTATATAGCAATCTTTACAAACCTTTAAAAGGCTGCAAGGTCAAAACAATGAAGTTTTGCAAAAGATTAAACCATGTTTAAAAAATCATCTCATAAACTCTTCCAGTATCAGTGCTACACTCTGTCACAAACATTGGGCTAGTATTCATTTTTTAAACAGCCAAGAGGTTCCTAAAAATGAATGTCATGAGCACGTCTGTTCCTCTCCAGCAGATTTGAACAAAACTTAGAAATGCAGTTCTTTTATTGAAACTGAGCTGGTTACAGAACAGTTCTCTTGGAGATGTGGTAGAAGCATTAGTCCATGTAAAAAGTTGAATGAAAATGGAAACTTCCTCCTTCCCTTCCATTTACCTTCTGACTCCACTGTCAAGGTGACCCCTGCTGCTTGTAGGATGGTAGCAATTCCAGACACTTTGTAATTGGTGTGCTACCTTCACTTGTCATATCCTGACCCAAGCCAGGAACTCTTCCTGCATCCCTTCCCACCCTAGGCCTGGAAAGTCTTCCTCCCTTTTCAAGGCAACTGGTTCGCAACCTCTGGCTGACTTTGTTAGGTGACCTTGAAGCTGACAAGTCTTCTGCAACACCCCCACAATGGACTTACACCCTCTGCTCTTTCCTCAGATTCAGATAATTCCATCCAAACTGGCTGTAATGTGTGAGAGATAGGCAAGTCCTCTATATTGGATACATAATAAACACCTATATACATAATCACTTATTTACATTTAAAGATTTGCTAAATATTCTAGCCCAAATTTACAGAATGTTAGTTGTGTCCCACTAAATTCTCATTAATTTCAATGACATTTTAATGAGACTAATATTATCTGTATTATGTATTACATAATGAACACTCATAATTTGGCCATTCCCACATATATAAAGCTGGTCAGTAGTCAATATTATGCAGGCCATCTGTATAGTTAGAATGTGAGGTAGGGGTTTAAACATGGTATCCATAGAGAGTGTAATATGTAGTTTGGCCTTTACTAGGTTAAGTAAACAGTCCTGTATGGTCATTCAGTACACCCTGATGTGAAAGTAATGATTCTACCTTGTACAGGTACATCAGGCAGAAATTCATTACATTTGAATGTAAAACAGCAGAACCTCTGAAATTTGTACTTGAACTATCAACTATCAGCTGAAAACCCAATGCAAAGTGTGTATGCATGGAGACTATTTATTTATTTATTCAGGAGACTTCTATGCCACCCCATTCACCGAAGCCTCGGGGCGGCTCACAACCATAAATAAACTTCAAAATAGAATAATATAAATTAACAATATAAATTAAGTCGCCCTCTGACTAATTTATAAGAATAATAATATGAAATATTCTTATGAAATATTTCCTTCTGGCATGACACAGAAGTGCATAGATTTAAGCTGGCTTATGCTTTACTTACTTTTGCAGCACAAACAGCACAGCAAGTGATCATAATGGCAGTCCTGCTGGTCACTATGTTCCGCTCAGAGAGTCTTACCTGAAATGCTGCTGCATCATCTACCCTCTGAATTGCACCACAAGAGCAGGGGTGGGTAGATATCAGAATATATTACAATAAAATGGTGGTGCAAACTAAGATGGAATGCCAAATTTAATTTTCCTTAAATTTTATTATCCGAAATGGATGAAAATGGATGTAATGTAGGGATCTCTGATCTTTTTGAGTCAGGAAGCACATTTGGAATGTTGAGACAATGCTGCAGGCAAAATAGCTTCCATATGGATCATGAGAATTTCCCCTTCATAAAATGGCTTGTTAAACTGGGTGTAGCTGGTCATTTCCAGAAGGCAAGCGGGGGAGGAGGGTTGAAATCACTTGCCTAAGATCATAAGTAGAATGTAAAAGTAGAGTCTAAGCTCCAAAGTACATAACCACACTGTTGAACCCAAATAGAAATTGTACTAGAAGGTCTTTGTAGTAAGCCAGCCTCCCAATTTAAAAATAACCAATTTTTTAAATCATATAAATAATCATATAAAGGGATCTTTCCAAGGACCCTTACTTTTGACAACAATATTGAAAAGAAATAATTGCTACCATATCCATATTTCCATCATTACTATTCCAATAGATTTAAGGTAGGTTTAGGCCTATAGCCTTTGTGAAAATTGAAAGCTGACAGTCGAAAACTTGTCTATTGAGCATTGGGTAGCCATGAGTCCTGCTCAATAGAGGACAATCCTTTATTTGAAGGCATTCTTTATGTGCAGGCTGAGTTTAATGCTAAAGTAGTACAAGAAGGAAGGGCTACGGTAACTGCCTATTCAACAGCCTAAGCAGTGATACAGGCCAGTGTGCTGTGGTTCTTAGAGTGTTGGACTTGGGGGTCAGGGAGATCTGGTTGATCTTGGACCAGTCATTCACTCTCCGCTGAATCTGCCTTACAGGGTTCTTGTTGTAAGGATAAAATGAAACTAAGCAAGTAGCCTTTAGTTCACATGAATAAATGCAAGGCAATATTATAATAGTCCGGTCACAGTCTTTAACACAATGGTGGTATTTCTATTAAAACTGGAGTAAGTCTTTCTGGGTGAACATTTATTCATTTGAATACAAGTGTGCTTTTAATGGAAATGTCCATCCTGTTCTCTTTTGTGGTGATCCCTTTCTTTTCTTTTCATGATGTGCAAATGGCCATCTTAACTTAGGAAGCACAGCATAAATGTAGAATAAGAAATTCAGTAAACATAAGCATTTTTCTTGTAAACCTTTTTTATATGCACTGTAGTCAAAAATTTCAGAGGGAAAATGTAGCTCGTAGCCCATAGTAAGGAGGGGAAAAATGAACAAAAGTGGATCTCTCTTTCAACCCTTCAGGATACCTCTTCAACTTACAAAAGAAGCAAATTGATTGCTTTGCAAGTAATACCACAGCAATTGATTTTTTCCCCCCACCAGCTCCCTGGCACAGAAATGTACCATTTTTAAGAAGTATTTTCAAAACAAATGCAGGGTTTTTTAACGAAAGCTTACGAATATAAATGAACTTTTATTAGGTTAGAAAAATCAGTGTAATCATTTTACAAAAAGTGCTTAATCAGCTTAGGGAGGTTATTACAGGCACAGTATGCATTAAGTAGCATTTCCCACTTTCCTAATAGCTATGGGAAACATAAGAGCTGAGGGAAAATCTATTTCCATTGATGCACAAGAGATTAACCACTTGAACACCTCCTAATATATGGGTTGTGTACCATCAGAAAACCATCAAGGGTTGTTCAGGACTATTTTCACTCAAGAGCTTTAGCAAGACTTTCTAAGGTACTATTGAGTTTCATCAGTTCCAAAGTAAAATGGGTATCCTTGAATAAGCAGTCAAAATAATAGCCTCATATTAATATCAATAAAATCTTCAGCTGAACCACGGTACAAAGATGGTATTAATATCATTTGTATACCATGCAAAATTATCCCATTCCTTATATCTCAACAACTTTCCAGTTAAAGATCTTCTAGTAACATCTTAACAGGGTATACTTTATCTTGGGAATACTTTTGGAAATACTGATTTTGTTTTACAGACTGGCACTGAGCTACTATATAAATGACCAGAATACCACAGAGTTTTAAAATGCCAGTGCATCTTGTGTACCTACGTTATTCCCAAAAGAGAAAACTATTTGTCATACATTGACTTACTGTGTATGCTAAAATGTTCTTCATGGAATTAATGGGGCAGTTCACATGATCACTACAGTCCGGTGTAGTTTATTAAAGCCAAGGTGGACTGTAGTATGTGCCAGTAGCCATCTTAGTATTCAAGTCACAGTGGCCAATTTCTCAGCTTCGGAGAAATCTACACCAAAAAGAGAGAAAGGACTGGGAATGCCACAAACTCACCCTCACCACCTATCAGCTAAAGTTCCAAAAGTGGAACAAGAAAGAGAAATAATATGTCAATACAGCAATCTAGTCCAGACAAGTGCAGGATTCTATTGAAACTCTCTAAGGATCTGTCAATTTCATTGATGCTCACCTTTAACTGATGAGTTCAAAAATATGTTGGAGGATTGAATTACAGCAGACAAGAAAGCTATGGCTGTATCTCCTAGTGTGATATTTGCGTGTGTTTCCTTTTGAAAGCTATTTATTGGAAAGCTAATTTCTTTGTCCTTGGAGAAACATTTTTATGTAAACTTTTGTAATTACCAGCAAATTTTTAGTATGATATTGAATATGCTTATCATTTTTCCACTTGATGCTCCAGGATGGAGCCATTTATCCTTCAGTTTCTATGGGCCTCACCTACAAAATATTTGCTCAGCACAGCCAGAGAGATGGTGGAGTCTCAGAGAAACTCTAATAAGGAGCAAAGGTTGTTTATGAAGTCCAGAAGCGTGACAAGAGAATTACAATAGCAATATTATATTAAATACCCAGCCATCAAGATCTGTTAAAGAACTTTCAGTTCCCTGAGATGGTGGACTCGTTTCTTACAGGCATTCTGACCACAGCTGGGTCTCTTTTTATCAATTGCCTGTGCTATTTAAGAAGCTGAGTGCTATTGTTTCTATTCCGGTAAAGTTCTGGTCATTGGCAGAGCTTGACTCTTACCTGAGCGCGCGCGCGCGCGCGCGCGCGCGCGCGCTCTCTCTCTCTCTCTCTCTCTCTCTCTCTCTCTCTCTCTCTCTCTCTCACACACACACACACACACACACACACACACACACACACACCCCCCTTACATTTCCATTTTGCTATATATAGGAGGATGTATATATGTATGTATATTGCATTGAATATAGCACACAGAACTTTACAAAGGGATGTTGTGAGTATAAGATTGGGTGGAGGAGGAAAATTATGTGAGCTACCTTGATTTCCTTGAAAGGAAAAAACTGGTAAACAAGGAATGAATATCAGAATGTAAATAAATAGAAGAGTACCTGTCCTAAGTTAAGACAGCTAGAGCATGATGTTTACAAGAGACCCACTTTATGAAGGTAGCTGTACACCAGTTAAAAAGAAAAGTTGGCTAGTGAAATCTATGTGACTCATGCTTGAACATGGCTTAAAGGGGTTGACAATTTGATTCATAAGCGACTCTTTTTTCCCAGTTCAATAGGTGACTATAAGTGCTAATGATTACTTTATGATTATGGATAGTAAAGTATTTATAAAGTATTTGCTATTATTAATTGGTATGGGCCTAATAATATATCTCTGGTTATGTTCTGTGATTTTTTGACAGATTTATTGATATTGCTTAGGATTATCTGACTGTTGCTGGGGATGTTAAACCCGGTGTTGGATAGGGATGTGCCTGCTTCAAAGAGACAAATTATGGAGAGATTAACACTTAGGTCTATATGGTTGAAGTGGTTTGATGGGTGCTTGAAGAATTTTGCAGCCTGGCAAAGGACCATTTCTTTAAATTCAATAAGCTGCAATTTGCCTAGAGTTGCAGTTTTCAGATTTGTCAAGGACCTTGGTATTTTGTACTTTAATTTTTCTCTTCTTTATGACAAGGTGTTCAGAATTAGATTTCTGCTGAGCTATTTGAGTTATTTTGAAGATAATGAGCACAGTATTGATTCTTGCACCATTCAGTGAGAACAGTACAACTTCTATATGGGGTTAAAGTATTGCCTGAACTTCTTATAAGAAATTTATTTTAAAATACATCAAATGATACTTAATAGGAAGTTGATATCTATTATAACCCAGTTGCCCATTTCCTCAACTGGACAAATTTATCAGGAACACCAAAAAGTTAAATATGAGTTGACTAATATCCTTGCACAGCAAGCAGAATTTGCTTTACCTTGTTTATGACAGGCATACTTAGTATGACAGGAGTACTAAGAAAATGGTGAATGCCCAAATAAAATTTTGTCATATCATCTTTAACAGAAGAAGCATCAAAACATTATTTTACTGATTAAAGACGTGCTGTTATTCAAGTTTTATTTTGTTTTGACCTTATGGTAAAGCCCAATTGGTAAGAAAAAGTCTTCATGGAAGACTTGGACAGGTAAGTTTATTTATTTAATAATGTAGAAATAAAATATTTATATCTATGTCTATCTAGAGAGAGATAGATCTCTTCCCCATTTTCTCTTTTGTATGGGTTTGTTTTGGTTTAACATATAATTCAAAACAAAGTCATTTATCACAAGCAAAACAGTTACGTTAAACTTGTCTCATGTTTCTTCAAATATTCAGGAGGATGAAACACTGATTTCAAAAATCAGAAATGTCTGTGGTAAAGTCAAATTTAAATTTTCATCATTTGGAGCAATAACTTCTGTTATTTTTAAGCCAAGTTAGTGCAATAGAATGATCAACTCATATGCTCTCTTTCTCCGGTATATTCAATTCTCTAGAACAGAACAGAAAAACACTATCAGACGCTTTCTTTAAAAAGATGCTTCTACTTGGCTAGGGGGATCACAGCCTATGTTGTCTTTTGAAAGTGCCCTATCAGGTTGTGTTATAGGCATACAAAAATCATAATGCAATAAACAGGGTGCAACCAGAAGCAACTGTAGTCCTAACAAAAGGAGATGAATGTAATAGAGTAATTTTAAGTGGGTCCAAGCAGAAGCAATGAAGTGGAACTATTGCCTCATCCGCAATCCTGGCAACCTGAGACAGCCTGAAGTAGTTGTTCTCCTGTTTTATTCAGTGGAGGCTTAATTTGAGAAGGGGCTTTGGCAGCCTAGTATGGGTAACTGGTCAGGATTGAGCTGCACTTAAGGGAAGTGTACAGCTACCTTCATAAAGTGGGTTTCTTGTAACATCCTAAGACAACTAGATCACTCCAGTGAATCCAAAGTTAGGTTCATCCCTGAAGCCCTGTCTTGGTGCCTTGTGCTTGCTAGTCCTACTATCATCAGCAGCAGCTTTCTGACAGCAGAGGGACACCTGCACAAATCCCAATCTCCAGAAACCAGCTTCTGTGGAGAAAGGGTACAACTGCACTACAGTTCTAGAATTAAAACAAAATACCAAGGTAAAAGATAGTCAGCACAGCCTTTGTGGGCAATAAAGACAATCTCTACTTTAGACTCACAAAACTATTAATGTTCTCAATTTTTCTTTTTTTTTTAATGTTTTGCCACATTCTGCATCACACCATACACCTTTGACATAATGTTATCAGTCATGAGTTTGGTTTTTTTTCATACTGGCAGGAAAGCAAAACAAACCTTTGACAACTATTCGTATTGAAGATTCAACTGGCAGCTATAATGTGCTTAATTAATTAAATAACATTACTAAAAAATGCAAAACCAAAGCTCCATATTTTCTTACAAAGTGTCACATAGAGTAAGCTTGTATTTGAAATACAGTATCTGCTCTGCACATCTCGGTTGTGTTCTACAAGTATCAGTGGATCATGCTCTGGTCTATTTGCAAGGAGGAGAAGGCCCTGTCCAATCGGCACATTCATTACTGCGGTTCTTTCCTCAAGCATTCAAATGATAAACATATTACAATGATCCCCATCCCTTCCCTTCCCCTTCCAAACATTTGGTGTCTTCCCAGCATTCAAAGTTGCTTCCACATTCTAAAAGGTTGAATTTCCTATTCTGAAAATATCCACTTTTAATGTCAATCCCACCTACCAATGGAATGTGTTACCTGAGAATTTCTCTGAAGTTGAACTCAACCCTCAGATGAAAAAGGTTCAACAGTTCTGAAGAGAATGATATAACTGGAAGAAACCCAGAATATCACCTAATCCAGCTGCTGGAGTATGAGACACTATTGATGGTTGGTGGTGGTAGTGCTTATTGACATTGTCACTGTTGTGGCTACACTGCAATTACATCCCACCTTTTCTCTTCTTGTAAGGAACCCAAGCCAGCTTACATAGCTCCATTTTATCCTTCCAACAATTCTATGTGGTAGGTTGGGCTGAGACTCTGTGACAAGCTGAAAGTCACTTCATGACTAATGGGGACTAGAACCTGGATCTTCCAGGTCCCCAGTATAACATAATAACAATCCCCCAACAAATTGATCTAGCTGTCTCACAATCTTGCTATACTTTCCCACTTCTTCAAGGGAGTTTCCTTCTTATACCCAGTTGCACTTAAAATCCAATTCTTCCTCTTTTCCTACCAATATTAGTCAGTTGCAATTTATTTAGTAACCACATTTTGCCCTATAATAATGGTGAATATTGTAATTATATTCTTCCATTTAAAAAGCTTTTAAACATTTGATTTAAAACTCTTCTATTTAGAAATATCCAAAGCACTGCACAAGAAATTACTCAAACAAACAAACCAAATGCAGCAGATAACCTCTAAATTAAAACTGCAGAGAATAAAAAGTTATGCCTAAAGAATAAAAATATTATGCATAAAGGACTCCAATGTTCTATAAACCAGACATCACCACTGAAAGCTCTCAAAACCAAAACTTAGACAGGGGCAGGTTAATTTAAGTAATCCCTATACCACTTTTTCAGGTCTCACCATAACCAAATTCTTTAACCTGATTCTACCATGCTGTATTTTGAATTCTCATTCCTTGTAACTTTTCTGAATTTCTCCCTATGTAACTGTTTAGTTTTTAGTGTCTGGAAATTTGGAATAAGATTTCCTTCCCCTGCTAACAATTAAAAAAAGTTAATGTCTGTTTAACGACATTCTGCTGTCTTAGGAGTTTTGCACTGTCAGATTTAGGAAGCAATTCCATGGCATTAGAAACACCACAGCATATTTCAGATGCCCAGCACTGATGTAGGAGACAGTGCTTCAACCTCAGCATTGGTAATAAGGACATCTCTCTCTTCCTCCAACCCTTCACAGCAGGTGTGGGCAGAACAGCAACAGATGCCTCTCCAGGGCTGGACATTTTACTTTGGAGAGAGGAAAGGGGAGGGGGCATTTTGGTGGGTGGGGACAAGATGAGAGATACCAGGAGATGAGCTACTCTGTCAGCTCTCCAGCCCCCTTCCTTCCCCTTCTGAAATGCTCCAGGAAAGAGTCTAGCTAGTAAAATTGCACGGCATGCCAATGGGGAGGCAAAGATCACCTCCACCACTTGGCATTGGATGACTATAGGCACTTATGGGCATTGCAGCCTTTACTCTCTGTTCAGTCAGTTGCAGGTAGGGTATGCAACAACATACTTCAGTGCAGAGCTCTCCCCTTCAGTGTCCTTTCATCATGCTGTCTAACCCATCTCATGCACCTTGCCATGTTCACCATGTCTTTAATCCTCCCACTGTCACCCAACATTCCAGAATGACAGTGCACCTTTGAGCTTGGTTTAACCATAACATTTTCCCTTATTTTAAAAAAAAAAAATCTGCAAAGCTTGGAGCTTTCAGAGCATCCTGGCACCTAGTTCTTCTGTGTGAGTGCTGACATTTTGACATAATAAAAACTGACTCTCAGAAAAGTTAATTTGCCATTCATAAGTATGAGGATGGAGAATTTCAAAGAGGCCTTCTGGTTGCTGTAATGGGTCCAATTTACAAATTAATTAACTTTTTGTCAACTTACAAAGTGCAATAACCACCCAGAGAGTCTCAGCTATTGCGCAGTATAATACTAGTGTGATGCTTTTAAGAAGTCCGGCCTGAGGAAACATTAGCAAAGGCTTTTATTCACTAGCCTTAGGTCATGTCGGAAGGGTGAGGCTTGACATTGTCAGGTCCATCAGATCATAAAATCTAAGACCTCAAGATTGGCTGAGTATCAAATAGATCTCATGCAGGTGAGCAGATGTAAATTGACTGCCCACTCCCCAGTTGACAGGAAACACTCATGGTGTGTAGAACAAAGGGATTAAATTCAAGAACACATCTCAGTATTTTGAATAGATTGGGCACAAATTTACCTAACATAACACTCCCTTTTATATCAGGTGATGGTTTAATACTCAACTGTGATATTCCACAGCTGTTAACTGTCCTAGAAAAAACAGGGCAAACACACAAAGTGCTGGAAAAAAAGAATATGCTTTTGTTGACTGGATATGAGCCTTTTCTCCATTCCTTCCTTGCTATTCTCATTCACAACACTTTGCTTTAGAATAGATTCTCCTTTCAACATCTACTATCTGTGGTTACTCTAAACCCCCTTTTCCCCTCCCGGAGTATGTTAAGGACCCAATTTATTTAATCTGCAACTCCTCTACTTCTCATTCAAATATGCCCTTTCTACTACAAGCTGAACCTTCAGCACATGCTAGTAGCCTAGTTTAAGCTCCTCTACCAGCCTCTGCAAGATCTCCCTACAACCAAAGTTCTCATTACATGCCTAAATTGCTTATTGATCTGTATATGTACATTGCAATTGCTTTCCCCAGTGTAATGTGCACAGTTTAATGCCTTGCTTGTGTAAGCTTAATAAACATTCTTTATTGTTTAAAGAAGCTTCTATGCATGTGGATTGTTTCAGGTTCCTGCCTTTGCCAAGATACACTATTGCTGACATTAAAAAGATCTTCTAGGGATTTAGTGCATATACATGCATGTAAAGGGAACACACTTTATCTTCAACCCTAACAGACATGGAGTAGACAAAACAGCCCTTCTGATAGAAGACATCTTCAAGTAGAGGATTATCTCCTCTGAAAGCTGATCAAACAGAAGAATGTCATCTGTAGTAGGAGACATGACTCCCTACAGAGGTATTTGTGTTAGAGAACAACCTGTGAAACAAGGCGTAACAGATGAGAAAGGAGGGTCAACACTGAGAGCCAATGGAGTGGGGTTAAACTGGGGACACGGGAGATCTAGGTTCTAGGTCCAATGAGCTAGTGGGTGTCTTTGGCCAGTCACACACTCTAGCTGAGTCCACCTCAGAGGCTGTTGATATGAGAAGAATATGGAGTGGAGGAGGACTTTGTGAGCAGCCTTGGATTCCGCGCAAGAGTTAAAAAAAAGTGGGATATAAATGCAGCATGACAATGATTGTTGTTGTTGATAATGATGATGATGGTGATAATGAGACTACAGAGATACAAGGTGATCTTATCAGAATCTGGTGCCCATCAGGGATTAGGGAAGAACATACCTCTGTCCTGTTAGGAATCTATGTTTTCTACATGTTTAAACACTTTACCACAGTCTTCTTGTCTTTCCCCTTCTAGATCTACAAAGCTCAGCAGGGAAGACTAGCCATTTATTTATTTTTTTAATGATCAGATATGAATTCATAGATCTTTATTGCCACTTTTCTTAACTTTAAAACCATGAACAAAATGCCTATAACTTTACTGCAGTAACTTTTGAATGATAGCATCAGTTAAATAACAGGCCTGTGAAAATGTACCTTAAATCCATTCCACCAACCCTCTCTTTATAACCAATATAAAACAATAGAACACAAAGACTATTGATGAGATTCAATAACCATAGGCTTCAAGGCTTTCCTTTTGATACATTTGAGGTTGTCCTCAAGGGAATGCTGAACACTTAAATACAGTTTTAAACCTGAATAACTATCATAATGGCTCTCACACTCCTATTTTTTTATTACATTCCCATCTTTATCCTTAATTAACAAGAACAAATTACATTTAATGAAATCATGCATTCAGAATAGTTTCAGAAAATTAATGTGCCCTGTCACAACTTTATCAATGCCTAATCAATATTACAATAATTATAGTTTTCACACATAGCCTAATACAGCTACTAGCAACTGCCAACAAAACCATCAAAGTGCTTAGAAAATTGAACCTCAAACAGCAAATCACTATTATTACTCACATGCATTGCTGTGAACAACTCTATGCACATTCTTTTGCATGTGGTGTATATGCACATATTTCTCTCCTACAACGATCAAGCAGCTGAAGCCTCAGTGTACATAAAGACATGTTATCCTTTAGCATTAACTTGTGATGTTTGTTGACATTACTTACTCATTACTTCAATTCTTCAGAATTTTTCTGTTCAGGTTAAGCATCAGAAATACTAACTACTGAGAATATTCATTAATGACAAGAGAAGTCAATGTTGTCAGGATATTTACTGATGTCTTAGAGCAATTGTTTCATGCCCTCAATCATTTTAG
>NW_025335268.1:105308107-105332308 GCF_004798865.1 Varanus komodoensis | reverse complement strand
CTAAAATGATCACGGGACTAGAGCAAATTCCACTATGGGGAAAGTTTACAACATCTGGGACTGTATCACTTATAAAAGAGGCAGTAAGGGAGCATAACAGAAGTGTACATAATTATGCATGGTTCAGAGACATTTTTCACCCTCTCTCATAATCATAGCACTTAGAGTCACATCATGAAGCTGATTAGTGAGAGTTGCAGCACAGAGGAAAGGAAGCACTTGTTCATACAGCATATAGTTGGACTACAGAGTTCAATTCCACAAAAAGTAGTGATGGCCAGAAATTGGGGCAGCTTTAAAGATGGACTGAACAAAAGATAAGTCTATCAGTGGTTCCTAGTCCTGAAGGCTATTTTCTACCTCTGCTATCAAAAGCAGTACGTGTATGTGTATGTATTCCAACTGCTGAGGAACACAGCAGGAACAATATGGAAACACCAGAGTTCAGTGGCAAGATCAGCTGCAGAAGTGGCCACTTCTAGAGTTTGACCTGTATTACCCTCAGCTCCCTAGTATCAGGCATGTGATTACTTGCTTTATTCACACCAAACGCTGTGTCTTTATCTGTGTTTACTCTTGGAAACAGAAACAGTGTGAAAAAACACACAGGTACCTTTAGGAGGAAGAAGTGGGGAATCTGTGTAAGGACTACATCAGGCTGGTCAGGAAGAGGATGCTTTAGTCCACAGGCAAGAATAGGGAAAGGATGGGGATTTTGCTTGCTGGGATTCATGGCAAGCACAGAAGGATAGAGCACCGAGCATAGAAATGGTGCTGCCCAGGTAACAATATGATTGTTTGACCTGTCAGTTTAGCTCAAAATCTGCATGCCCTGGAAACAGAACAGGATTAAGGATTCTTTGCTGTGTTGTGCGAATCCAACCAAAGCTTTACTGATTCTCTCAAAGAACTCTAAAAGGTTAGTGAGACAGGACTTACCTTTGTGGAAGCTGTGCCAATACTTTTTTAGTGGGGCTTGTTCTTTGATATGCTACTTTTATCTTTAATGCTGCTTTCCACCAATTTATGTGAGCCTTAAGATAACCAGTCTGTAATTTTCTGGAACCCCTCCAGTGCCCCTTTTAAAGAATTGATGTTGCTCTCCAGATGCCTTTAAAAATGGTGCCGCACTGGCCATTGTCCAGTCATCTGGTAGAAAAGCTGATTTTAGAACGTGTTGCACATTTTTGTTAGAAGATCAGCAATTTCATATTTAGGTTCTTTAAGAACTCTTAGTTAGATACCATCTGGGCCTAGTTATTTTTCAACTTTCAATTGATCAATACAGTTGGGAACATCAACTTTTGCCACCACTCTCTGCTTCAGTTCCCCAGACTCCCTTCCTAGAAACATTAGTTTGGGTAGAGATATCACTCCTACATTTTCTACAGTGGAGACCAATGGAAATAACTCATTCAGCTTCTCCACAATGTTCTTATTGGCCTTTAGTATTCCTTTAATTTTTTTCTCATCATATGATATTTACACCTTCTTTTGCACCAAATGTTATAGAAACATAAGATGTGCAAATCAAAATGGATTCAATTGCACTAATTTCATTTTTAAAATAATCCGATCTATATTTTATATGAATTTTCCTTAGATTGTAATAGTTTGCATTGTATGATGTCATTCCTTGTGTCCCCTGGCTTGTAGGGGGGCAGAAGAAAAGTGTAAAACCAAAAAAGGATTACAGAAGAAGATACCTAGCAAAGCCCATTGGGACAACATGGTCCTAGGTGGTGGGACTGCCTTTTCCATTCAACACTGCCAGTTCCATAATATCCTCCAATGAACTAAATCCAAACTTACAATGTAAGAACAAAAACATTTTGAAAGAAATAACCTTTAATTAAGAATAAAATAACCTCAACTGTATCTCACATGCACATCTCTAATAGGAAAGACTGCATTATATGCTTGGAGATGATCATGCATTCAGGAAATGTCCCATGTAGCAGTTCAGCTGTTGCCGTCTGTGCACAATGAGAAGGAATGGAGGGAATATGCAAGCCTGAAACACCAGTCTGATTTCACCATCACAGAGAACAACCGTTTGAGCAAGTTGCAAGTAACTTCAAGTAAAGTCTTCAAAAGCACAAATTCCATACTGGGCAAAGCACTTCTCTTCTCTCTCTAGTACGCCACAATTGCCACACCTACTGACCATGATAAAATCCTCAAACCCATTTGCTTTTAATTGCCCCCACTCCTTAGTCTTTATAGTTTAAAGGTGAACAAAGAAATCTACAAGACCATATTCCTAATCTAATTTCTTAGAATCGACTTGCTAAAATCTTCTAGTAAATGTATAAATGGAAGTGTATAATTGCCTAGGTTTTGTGCTTTTACTTTATCAGTCCTGTTACATAAAACTTTTTTAAATGGAAGGTAATAAATTTTGTCCTACTATTTATCAAAGAACATCATATAATTATGACATAATTTCTGCATATGTTACACATTATAAAACATTATATTGGAACCTCAGGGTAAGCAAGAGAGGACACTACAAAATTACTAGCCAAAAAAAATTTCCCAGGAAAGTTGTTTTTGCTGAAGAAGGCATTCTGAAATAGCTTTGAACCACTAATGTTTGAAACAATCATTTTTATGTTGTGTGTTCAACAGTGCAGAAAGAATTAAGACCAATATGTGTTGGATTTTATTGCCACAATGAAGTACCTTGCCTTGGAAACTGTAGAGAAAACATACTTGACTATTCTCTACCACGCTTATATTTTTAAAGTCTTCAGCAATGTTGTATTTTAAGTTTTGTATACATGTAAAGAGGCCTTGGGGATGTTGGAATGATTAGCGTATACAAACAGGAAAAAACAGCCTCCCAAATACATGTAATTATACATATCAGGGAAAAAGGCAACATGCAAAAATAATAAATTCATGAATAAATGCATCTGAAATCTATATATTTTTTCCAGAAGAATTTACTTCCCAGCACGTGTCTGGGATTGAATGAGCACAAAATCTGCCTGAGAATTTGCTGGGGATTTATTACTATTCTGTGGACCTAATGGTTTATATTAAAGACAACGTGACATAGTAAACCTATGTCAATCTTTTTCTGTTCTTGCACAGTGAGGAATTCCCTTTACTGATTATACCTTTTATCTACACCTTCATTTTCAGTCTTTCTGCAGAAACCCCCAGGTCAGTTTCCATTATTCCCCATTACTATGGTGGTCTTTTTTTTTTTTTTTGGCACGCTGGTGCCATAGCAGACCAGCTGCCATTGGCTGTGCTGTAGAACTGGCTTCTGAATGGTGGCAATACCAAATACCATTTGTTACCATCTTGTTGTCTCTTTATTTGTTGCAGAAGAGCTTTCCTACTGGATGACTGCTCTGAAGACATAACCACAAGACAGAGAGATGCATGAACATCAAATATTGTCTGATTTATAGTGTGATGACATGGAAGAGAAGAAGTTGAAATGAACACTGAAAACCAATTCAGAAACCTTGCATTTCAATGTTGTTTTCATAATCAAAATATTCATTATAGCTTGGATACTCAAGAATGGGAACACAAATCTCATTGTGACAGTTGAAGAAGAATTTCTAAGACAAATGTAGCTGCCTCATTTGATCAAAACTTAAATGTCTAGGCTTTCACCACAGAACAAGCCACCATGGGTCCATTGACCCTTGTGCTTTGTTGCAGTGTGCTGGCTGACATTTCAAAAATGCAAGCTGCACATCAAGTGCATTATGGGATGCTATGTCATGCAAACCTAGTAAGGGTAAAGTTGTACCTGTAGTTAACCACCCAGGATGTTGCTATGTGCATGAGGAGAAGTGAGGCTCAGGCTCAGCCACTCCCTCTTTCCTTGACACATACCCACTTACCTGGAACTAAATCATATTTAACTCAAGTGTGGCTTTCTTTGCAGTGGACATGTATAGGAACATGCTGCCAGATCTGCTGCGTGAAGAAAATGTCTGAACAGGGCTTTCATCTAGCCAAAAGAGGGGATGCCCAAACAAACCTAAAAGTCTGCAGTTTTCTTCCCACCTCCATTTTTGTGAAATTTGCCTGTGATATAATATTAAGGATCTAAGCACTGGCTTGAATCTAAACTCTCCTAACTTGCTCGTGCTGGCGGAAGAAGGTGTTGTAGAACTGCATAAGAAGTAGAACTAGGACTTAAGAAGAAGTGGGAATCTGAAAAATTGAAGCCCCTCCATCTTTCTCAACCCGATAGTCCCCATTGCAATGGGAGGAGTTCTCTCCCCAAAGAAGCAGGGCTGAATGCAACAGATAGTGTTCAAGTTAAACACTTTCCTCCATCCTTCTGAATTTCCTGGGCCCATCCTCGGAATGACAGAGTATCTTCACAATATTCTTATAAGCTCTTAACTGTGCACACAGAATACAGGTAGAATGTAGATTATGGATTTAATAACACAGCAGCAGCTAGGCCATATTGTATCAAACATGGCATTATGTTTTAAGCAGATGTCTCTAATTTCCCATTGCGTAAAAGCATACACTTTTTTCTTCCACCAATCAGGTCTCATTAATTCACAAGGTTTTCAGAAAACTAGTCAGTGGTTTTTAAAATGTGCAGAAAAGCATGCAGATTTGTTTGTTCACTCAGTAATGAAACCAGGTCCTTATTTTGCAGATTGGGTGGCTGGGTTTACAGTAAGGTCTGATGACCATTTAAACAATATGAACCACACATGCTTAATGCTAAGGAGAAGACTGTAAGGCACTTATGGTATGGCACAGCCCCTCCATATGGAACACGGCCAGCATACATTCGTGGTGGCCATGGTATGTGCAGGAACTAACTTAACATATTACATATATCAAGATTGTTGTTTATACTAACCTGTATTTTGATTGGCCATGAAAAATTGCTGACATATACATAGAAAGTGATATTAGGGTTGCTCCTGAAGTTGAACTTTTCACAGGAAAAACTATCTCTGTATTCCTTGATATTAGCCCTTGAAACTACAGGAATCTCTTCTCCAGATATTGTTCCAGCTATGAAAAAATAAATATAAAAGGGTTTATGCATTTATTTTAGCTTGTAACCCATTCATGCCTAAAGATAGAGAGGGTTATACAAAACTGTATACAGAAAGAAATTCTAATGTTCAAAAGCTGAATAATTCTACTCAGTCAAAGGAAGGCAATGTAACAACAATGTCAAAAAGTGCTCCTTCTTTATGCTTGGATATATCTTAGGAAGAAAAATAATTCGAATTCCATTGGACATCCTCTATAGGTCCATCTCTGTATACCTTACTGTTCAAACTAAGCAGGCAGCTCATATGAAGCAGACAGTTCATATACTCAAAATAGCACACCTGATTGATCTTAAAGACTGTCATAAATAGGGAGGGGAGATATTTAAAACTCATAAAACTAAGCCCTTACATAGATCAAATATTGGCACCATGAATTTATACATGTAGCCATAGTACACAGCATCCCTATGCCTACTTTCAAAGGTTACAAAAGATTCATACATCTAATATATTGAATGGATTTAAATTTATAGCAAATAGATCCCATTTAACTACATAGCTAATATACTTTCCACAAGAACTTTACACCAAAATTGCATAACTTATTCAAGTGCAGACAATATTTTTGTCTTGATTGCAAAATATTGCTTTACTTATCTCAGTTGCTTTTATCTAGTTTAATATTAAACTAGATAAACATTGTTTATTTCTAAGACATGAGACGCCACAACAATTATTTCAACTGTATATTGCTGAATGAATAAAATGAGACATAGGCTTAAAAAGTAGAGCGGATTCTAGGAATGGTGAGCTACAAATAGCACAGATCTTCCATAATCTTTGGGAGGATGGGAATGGTGAGATATGAGAAGTAGAAACAGTGTTTACAGGGAAAAGGGGGCTCCACTGGTCACCTTCCCTTTGAGAGTGTTTCGCAGACACTTGCCTGGGAAACCATTAGGAAAAAAGCAGGTAGAGCAATGGATTGCAGAGTGCAACAGGCACACTGATGGATCAGCAGCTCCTGCAGATGTCCTGCAAATGTCCACCCCCACCCCTCTCTTCAAGCACTAGAAGCAGCTGTAAGACTAGGAATCCTTTATTTACCAGAAATCTAGTTGCACCTTAAATGGAACTCAACAATGATCCAGTTAGTGCATGAAAAATGCAGTGAAGGCCATATTCTGTTCCACTAGCGAATTTTGCTTAATGCCTGCCACATGTTACCTGCTTTGTGAGCCTTTTTCTTACACCTTTCTTACTCCTATTAGAGGACATACATTCCCTTTTTACTACAAATAGCAGTATAAGGCACTTCTGAAGGGAAGAGCTTAAGCAGTATCATCCCTTCTATTATTCCCCGTATCTGTTATCATTCAGCTCTTCTTCAGAAGCTTCTACTAGCATAGCTAAGCAATACACACACCCTGAAACACTATGTATCTCAGAGCAATAGGGTTTGCTTTACCATAACAAGAAAGGTTGTATGTGAGCGATGCATGCACTTTCAGATCCTCTGCTACAGTAATCTGCTACATATTTTTATATTTTAGACATATTTTAGAACCATTTCTCACTTTCACATGATATGCATGGTTGTTTTCTAGGCAACCAGGTTCTGTATGTATCTTGTGACAAAAACTGAACTGTCTGAAGAGGTGCAGATTGCCACAAAACACAGGGACCTACAGAAGAAGCACACTTTGCTCAACTCATTGGTGTATGTCAACCATATGCTTGTAAATGCATGTTTCCCCTCCAAATATTGTACTGTTCATTGAATATAAATGTAACTTGACACTTGGAGAAACAGATCAGCTGCTTGAAGTATGAACTGCCTCCAGTTCTTAACTATTCTGCATAACTAATTAAAAATGTGATAAATGGTGCTCTCCTTGGATATGTTTTCAGAAAGTCAACATAGCCAATTCAAAGAAACTTTCTAAACAAAGCTTTTTATTAAAGCCAACAGAGAAATTGGGTTCAAAAGTTTGAAGGAAAAAAATATGAGGAAGATAAGCAGGTTCTTTTATCAGCACACACAGAAGGATTTTATTGTTTGATATCAATGTTAAGGTTAATAATTAAATTCCTAGCTTGAACATTGAAACAAAGAAATTAAAAACTCGGTCTCTGCAGTAGTTAAGAAAGTAATTTATCTTAATTAAAATCACTGCGTTCATAACACTGCCATTCTAAAAATTTAAAGAGCATACAAGGTTTTGCTACCCAAGTAATTTTAATTGAATAGAGAAGAAAGTTAACGTGTTAATGAACCTTTATTCAGATTGTAAATTATCTGAGTTTTAAGTAATATCATTAATAATGGCATAATTAGAATGAGAAAAGAATACATTTTATTAAGCTTTACTAATAAGAAACAAAAAGGGCAATCATGTAAATATAGCTAGACTATCAGTATTTGAGACAATATGGAAAAAGATATACATTTAGATCTTTCTTACCTGTAGAGCCAATGGACCAAGTGATATTCAGGTTAAAGTTGTTTGATGCATTAATAGATATGTCCAAATTTTTATTTGACTAAAATTTTAAAGGGAAAAAAGAACATTATGTAAATATATTGCTTAAAGAGATGGCTCTACAAATAATCACATTTAATCAAACGTGCACTGTGAACATAAACACACCAGCCATGATCCTGTGCACACACTAGATGGCCTTCTCCTTCTACAGCCATCAAGAATGAGGATCCCTTTGAACATGCTCGTATCTACTTGCAATAGTTAACAGTAGAAGCCTTTTTTGCAGATTCATCTCTGGGGTATAGCCATTACTGATTTCAAGGGAATCCTCACTGATTTCAGTAGAAATAGCTAATGGACAGAAACCAGTAAAACTGTTCCTCATGCTCAAGGAGGGCTACTTACTTCTTACAGAAGGGGCAAAACACAGTACTTGATACTGTGTTTAAATTTAGGGTGAGGGTTCAAATATGACCAATCACTTTGACCAAACTTCCATGCATGCTCTCGCAACACATACAAAGGAACGTGCCTCTTCACTGGCACAGGGATAAGGCACTGACACTCCATAGGTCAGCATCGTGTTGCATTAATATAATAAGATGTCAGTGAAAAGCTCTCTGATTGGGTCTTATCACAGCCACCAAGTCACTGGAAGCTTTAGGCAGCTATATTTTTCATCAGCCCTTGAACACAGAGATAATACCAATGGCCTGCTTATGTTTACTTTAAGAATTGCTAGAATAATGTACACAAAGCCATGTGTACCCTTACAAAAAACACTGTATGAATGTGCCTGTATATCTGTCAATACAACTGATGTTAATTGTGTCAGGGAAGCTTTATTGCATAAAAAGATTATATCTAAAAAATATAAGACTAGCAATAACTATATTCTCAATTTTTATTTTCTACAATAATAAAAATATATTTTAGTGATTATTCTTCCATATTATAATCTAAGATTCCAAACAAAAATACACTTATTTATAAGATCCAAATAAAGTAACATAGACCAAATCTTTTTTTCTGTTATTTAAGGTATAATTCTATACATGTTTATATATTTAAAAAATTCTGCAGTACTCAGCCTGCCAGAGCCAGCCATAACACGCATAGTATTTTATTCCTAGTCATCATTAGTTTAGATTAGCATTTTTTAAAAAACAGGATTTCATATCTTATTGTAGATTAATTAACCAAAGGTTCTTCAGGCTATAGTTTTTTGAAAATAAAAGCTGAGCAACCAATATCTACAACTCAACAAAAACTATATAAATTATTTCTATTTTTGTTATTATTAGAGGAGTATTAGATAAATTCTAAGTGTCCTATATTTTCCCTCTCAAGCCCACACCCATATGCATCTGTTCCATGTTAGAAAATCATAGTTAGATGACTTTAGAGTAGGATTACTGAACTTCCCAGATCTGTTGAATCATGATAAATATTTTTATTTTACTTCTGTATGGACAGAGTTAGTACCACTAAATAGCAATTGTATGAAGAGGTAAAGTTGCTGAATATCAGATTCTAGATCGCTCAGGAGTAGCAGTAGGAATGGTATGGATAGGGAATTTAGCCCTTTTTTAAAATCTTCGAGAGTAAACTAAAAAAGCCAACAGTGGATCTCCTGAGCCTTTTAATCTTGATTATTATATTTATTGTTATAAATTTATGCACCTACATTATTGGCAGAGAAAGTATAATAGTATCAAAGAAGAAGCAATCTTAGGATATCTTAAGTCTCTAAGGAAGATTTGCTACAAAATGTGCAGAGATATTTGCAATCTACAGTTTCTAAATCCTGTGTCACTTGATGGATTCGTATCAGCCAATGAAATAGTAGTGTCATTCGGAGGTTTTACATAATCAACAGAAATCAACCATATTTGTCTGTATCTTAAATCCTAGAAGGGACTGACTACAAAGGTCACTATCCACCATACAATTTTGCATACAGTGAGCAGTTTTTTTAGAGTTCCATTGCAGATAGAGACATTCTAAGGGAAAGGCAGCTAGTGAGCAGCAGAGAAAAAATAAGGCACATCTTGGTATCTGTACAAGTTTTGATCTAGACATATCTGGAAACAAAACTATAATAAAGATGAGTGCAAGTCTTTACTTCAACATTTATTCTCAAACCAGCTGTTCAACAACCTAAATATAAGAAAAGCCATAATAGTTCAGATCAAAGACCTAGCTAGTCCAACATCTTGTTTCTACTGCTGCCAACCAGACATTCACGGGAAACCCATATGCAACACGTGAGTGTAGTAACTCTCCTGCCTGTGCTGAGTTGGATACTGTTTATATCACTGCTATATGACATATCTTAGTTCCCACAAAGAAATAAAGAATGAATTATAAAGTGAACCTAGTTTAATCATTAAATAGTCATGTTATACACCATCAGTTATATTGGCTCACCTGTTCAGGATTTGCAATAAAGTTTATGGCAGTGTGATGGCGATCATCTTCTTGTAATAAGCTGAATGTAAACTGGTAGTCAATCAGTAAGCTATCTGTAGACAAAACGATTAAAAATAAACAGATGTACTGTCAGCCAGAGACATTAGAATTGATTTTTCTTCAGATTCATGAAGTTTTACTCTAGTAAAATTGCTACAATATTTGCAAATGTTGTCCCATATTTACCATATGTATTATATCACATCTGTAGTGATACATTTGTCTACACTGTTGACTTTTAGAGTAGTTAAATGCCACCTGCTTTCTCCCTTGTGTAGCTTGAGTACTCTTGCCTGAGCTCCCGTTTATGATGGTGACAAAGTTCTAGTAAGTTAGTAAGATGAGTTCACGTTTTCATTATTATATCATCTGACAATAGTTTAAATAATCTGAGAGTTCCAAACAGAATATGAAACTGTACATTTATAAATGGAGCAGACAATGAAAAGATATACTGTACTATTTTTCACTGAAATTCTACTGTGTTCATCACTAAACAAGTATGTTTTACTCTTATATAGATTAACAGGGCTGGCACAAGTTCTTCCACTACCTGAACCAGGACAGCACATGTGCAGCTTGGCTGTGTCCAGCTCCCCATTCCAGCCACTTCCACCTTACATCCCAGTGCCTACTGCTCTCCCCACTGTGTTTCCCACCTCCTGTACCAGCTCTTCCATCCTCTGCATATCCCATCTACCTCCCCATTGCTAGCACTTCTGCTGACATTTGAAGAGTAAAAAGTAGTCAGCATGCCTCTGCAGAGAGTTGGACAATCCCAGTCAGATTCCTGATTCTAAGGAAGTCCTTCCCCACAGTCAGGCATTGTGGAAAGGGGTTTCACTGAAGGTCTGCTGGTTGAGCTAAATTGAAGAGCTACTGGTTGGGCTCTCTGGAGTATACTCAGCAGTACCAGCAGGGAACCCTTCTGCTATGTTGGCATATGCAGTTCATCACTCCTACTTCACCACCAGAGTAGTGGTACTCCTTCAAATCCCAACTCATGTGAGGGCCAACCCTGTAGTTCAAGGCATTCTGATACTGAAATTACTACACTGTATATTCCTTCAGCATATTAAAAATTGTACTAGAAAGCTATCAGATTTTTGTCGGGTTCTTTTATTGAAAAGTAACTACATGAATTATCTTAACATGCATTTAAATGCTCTGTTCTCATGATATTATTTTACTATGTTGTATAATTGAGTTACACAGATAAATTTAATAGTGCAATTTTCTGATTCCATCATGGCTTTGAAAAGTATTTTTAGCATTTTAACTGTATATGATTATTGTTATATTGGCTTTTCCATTTCTGGATTAATCAAAGGCTATAGTATCATTCATCTTCATTGCAAGGCTTTATACCAGCAACGGTTACTGCCCATATTAAAGCTGAGGGAGTATGGATATACTAACACACAATCATTCAATCCAGTTGCTGCTGCTTGTCTGGAAGGGAAGCTACATCTTCTTTCATGTTTTGCAGTTTTAGGCTGCCCAACTCACAGCATAGCAGGACTATCACAGAGACAAAGCAGAGTCTTCAGATATTACATTTAAACTTGGTCAGTCTCTTCACAAGCTTACATTACCAAGAAAACAATGCACAATTTTCCATGCACAACTTTATATCCAAATTCAGAATATGCACACCATCATTAATATAAGTTAAATACTAAAAGCTATGACCATAAGCTCCAAGGAAAACTACTATTAACTGAAAAGGCAATGTTTAGAAAAACCCATGAGAAGTTATTAAAGCCTTAAAAGCAAGAAATGTGTACCTCCCTTGTTGACCAACCAGCCTTTCAAAACACACACACACAAAATTCAAACGTTGAAAGAATATTTCCCAATTTTTGTAATTAATACCCTCAATAACCTCTAATAACCTCAATAACCTCTAATCCCACTGATTTCCCAGGAAACATTCCAGTTTCTAAACCAGTAGTTTTGTCACTTATAGATAAGATATTACATTTTCCCAGAATAGTTGAAATAACCTTTCTGCAGCAGACAGTAAAACGTCAGTTACTTGATGAAAGCAGGAAAATTAAGTAAATTTAATAATAACAGAAAATAGACCTTTTTTGAGTGAAACATCCAGTTTTTGATAACCGTTTCAGAAAACAACATTACACAGTTCTACCTTAGCTTATATTGAAACTGTATCTAACCAGTCATATTACCATCCACTAAACACAGTGACACTCATCCACATTCTCTATGCACAGCAAGCACCAACATACAACAGGAGTAGGATTATCAAGTTGTCAAACAGCCTATTCTAGACTCTGTGCCATCAAGATGACACACACTGCACAGCAGGAGCACGTGGCATAAGCCTCCAGAGCCCATTGGAAGGAACGCGGTGCACATTCTGCATCATTCATGTGACAAACTTTCCTCTCTGACAAAAGTATTTTCCCTCTCAAATGGACCAAATACGCATGTTATCACTGTAACCTGTAAGCATGGAAGACATCAGGAGGACATGGCACCGTTTAAACTCGCTTTATCACCCTTGTTGGGCTATTCTGCTAGAGAACCAACAGAACCTTCCTCTGGAATGTCCTGTAGTGATTACATCATGAGATGCTTAAGAGAGATGAGATGCTATGACTTTTAAGAACAGAGGCACAGATGAAATATAACTTTATTGAAAAGTATCGGCAAGTGAGTGAAGTGATAGCGTAATGTAGAAATGAGTTTGCCAACCTTTTTTTCCTTGCACAGACCCTGTTCTTTTGGAAGTAGATGACTAAAACAGTAACAAGTATCTGAATTCTGTAAGGATTATACCCAATACATATTCATCTGCCATACAATTTTGAAAGGTAAAGGAATTCTTTTAAGCAAGCTGGCTTCCCTACCTAAGAAATAGTTTTCCACTTCTGACTTCTAATTTGTAAGCCTAACTTATGGTATGACAAAAGGGTAGGAATTTTGGATGGGTGCTGCTCTACCTGTGGAGAGATAAGAGAAACACAGGACTAGTGAGCTATAATGGCTAATAAGAGGAAGGACTGCAGTGTCTCATCATTTAAAAAGCAAATAAAATGTACCCTGATCAATCAGATAATGAAGTTAAAATAATCTATTTTAGTATAATATCATAAATTAGTATTAATAATACACATGCTTACATGAGGACAGCAAATGGGAAAGTAGGAATTTCGCTCTTCTTCAAGACACAGTTGGCAATACTTTTCCTAAGATGTTACTTTCTGTGACACATTTTTAAAACATCCAAAAACAAAGGATGTCTTTTGCTTCTGAAATATTGTTTTAAGCCACATGTAAAAGAATATAGATTTAGTGATAGCTTAATGGTACAACCCTAAATTGGTTTGGACAAAAAACCCTACAACTACCAGCATGTCAAGGCTAGCCCTTATTAATGTAGCTTATGGAATTGACTAGAGGGTCTTTAATCTAGTGACACTTAATAGCAGATGCAGCTGTTGGGTGACAGGGATGTCATAGGAATCTGTAATGACCTCAAATGGGTTCAGAATTCTATTATTATGATGTACAGAATACATAGGGATGAGCTTTTTCAAGTCACATGGTCCCTGCAGACTTAAGGACCGTTTTTGTTTGTTCTTTAGTGTGTGTGTGTGAATGTTTCAGTGTGTAGAAGAAATTTCTAAAAACCTGCGTTTGTATTAACACACATTAACATTACTGTGTACTTGCACTATGTAAGTGGAACAAAATTCTCATATATTACTTTTTTAAAAAATCCAATTCCTTCAATGAGTTAGTGACAAAACAAAAATTGAGAAACACAGACACAACTGAGTTAACAAAAGCTGTACATCTCTAACTGAAGACAAGGTTCAAGAACTCAGCCAGTTTGATTCAGAATCCTTTAGTTATGAGCCTCTTCTCTTAGGTCTGAAGCAGAGCTTTAGTTTGGAAAATTTAAGGGTTTGCATGTCTCTCCATTAACTTATATGAAAGGACAGTGAATGAACAACTGTAACATTTTTCAGAAGAGATGAGTGATCCTATAGATGTAGTAGTTCTTTCTGCATGTATGAGGGATATCAGTTTTCAGACAGGTGCAGAGGTTTTGGCATTTGGTGCCTTTACAGTTTACAAAGGGAGTTGGCTTTTTGAAGGAAGGAATATCTAAGTTTATTATTATTTCTTTGCAGGAAAAGCTGCTCTTTTTGTTTATTCACATATTAAATATATTTAGAACCCATCATAGAGCTTGCGGAAGCTTTCATTAATTTTCCAAGTAGTCTTCTATCCAGGCACTGACAAGAGTCAAACTTACTTAGCATCAGGCAGTCAATTCCTCCCCTGTGTTTCAGTACGCAATTTGCACAAAAATAGCATTCACCACAGATGCTCCTTGGTGAGTAATCTGTAAAATGTTTGGATGGGCACTGGGATCAGGGCATTTTGATGAATAAAAACATTTAAGTCTTTGGTTTTTTTTCTTTCAGTTCATCTGATAGCAAGTGATGTTCCATCTTTTACATCACTTCCCAAAGAAGAGTGATTGGAAGAAAAAAGGAAAGCGTTGGCAACATTATTTCCCAGATGTAAGGTAGAGGCAGTCACAAAGTTATGACTTCTCCTCCCTCCCTCTTTTCAGCTTGGAGGGGAAATAGATCTGTTTTTAACGGACTGTCTGACTCAGTCTCATTCTATCTATGCCCTCGAAATCTCCAAGGTAGACGAATTTTTCAGGAATATATGATTTGCTTCAAGGTACTTCAAGCAATTTTTGCTTAATCTCAGACAAAGCCCAAACCATTCTGAACCAGACAACTTTGGTTCTGGATCTGCAATTCATTCAAACTGGATCTACACCTATCCTTTATATTTTATTTGGATTGTCAACCAGCAGGCAGGGCTTTAACACCGCAAATTTTATGTTACATATTGCACAGCACTTTGTTTTTAGGCACTTACCAAGTATTACAATACTTACCAAGTATTACAATCATCAGTAATATTATGACAATATCCACATATCTAGTATAGAGAGACATGCTGGAAGCCTGTTTCCAGTTTTGTCTTAGTGGCTTTGATTCTGCCAGGAAAAGTATGTTATCAGTCTTTGACAATTGGTAGAAAGGGATGAAATGTTTAGTGATCACCAACAAAAATGGCTCTGCTTTCTGTTGCCCTCTCTTCTATGTAGAACTCAACCTGGATTTGGAAGGTTGTTGCTTATAGGTGCTTCCTTTCTAATATATAATGCATACCTTCCTGCTAGATTCAAAGTGTAGAACTAGAACACTAAAACTCCCTGTTAGATACAGGGACACTGTTCCATCAGCACAATGTCCCATACTCTGGGAAAAAAGAAACACAGGCTGAGCTATAGGCAGCTTCAGAGTGGAGCCAGGAACCAAGGGCAGTTCTGAGTCGACTGTGCCAAGGAACATGTGATACTGCAAAGAACCAAAGAGCCATCAACCAGAGCCAAAGAGATAAATATGAAATGCTAGATGGTAGTTTCCCAGACAAAGTTTCACTTCAGCAGGGGGTCTTTTCATAGTTTTTCCTTTCTCTTAGAAGTAGGTCCTCTTGGATTGGCAGGGGTAATCTACAACCTGACCACACTCTTCTACCAAGAGAGAAGTTCAACATTGTGGTGATGGCATCTCAAACAGGTGGGACAGCTAGTCAAAGAGCCAAATGTTCCTGAATCTACTACCATGTGGCATCTACAGTGGCCACAGGTGTTCGAGTGTTCTACCTGCCTTGGGGTGCTGGGGAAGAATGGTGGCGAGCCACACCTGCTTTGATATATGGGCTTTCCCACCTCATAATTCCCCTTTTCGTTACCTGTGGGGTACTTTAGCCTTCCAGCACAAGTAGTCAGGAGTCCTTATAAGTTTTTATGTCTCTAGTGTTAGGGGAGAGTATCTGTAAATGTTCTGAGAACAAACAAGTTACCTATCTACCCTCACTACTTCACTGGAAGGTCATGCTATTTGTGCAAAATTTAACCTAAATTTTCTATCAAGTTCACACATACTCATAATTCTGTGGACAAAGTAACAAAAAAAAAATACACTCTGGAGGCAGCATTACCTATTTCTCTTGCTAAACTGATTAGGTGATTCTGTTGCACCATTAGTCTGAATCCTATCCTCAAATTTGGAGTGATCTGCAGTTCTTGATTAAATGTATACCACTTTTTGTCCTTTTTTCATATGTTTTATTACACTATTTTCAAACCTGGGTTGGAACCCTGGGTAAGTATATCATCCTGACAAAGCTGTACTCTCCTCTGTCATGCTCTAACTCCAACCATCTTCCACCTTATATCAGTATGATTAGGAATAAAAATCCTGTTAACACTAATCTAACAGCTCTGTGAACAAGCCCCATCCGCAATGTTCATCCATGGACTGATATGTTAGCATCCTTGCTGTATTGAGTGGCAAGACTGAAGCTGGCTTCTACCTGTACTTCCCTGAACTGAGGTAGAATTTTCTGGGCTAGCAACTGCATCAGAGTTCCTGGTTTTGCAAAGGATTCTGCAGAGACTGAAGTGAATGCAAGCAGAAGCCCTCTCAAACTTTGAGGCCTGGTACAGAAAATTCTCAAACAAGTAGGATGGGGAAAGTGAAAGTGGGACTTGCATTGTATCTTTCCATTCTGCACACACACTTTTAGACCTCCTATCTATATGCATAGACTAACAATATGTCAATAATGTTATTGCTAAATAATTCTATCATCAAAATAGCATCACTGCATTGGTGTAATGTAGAGATTCTCTGATATAAGAGATTTAGTAGCAAGCATTTCTTTTTCCACAAAGCAACACTCAAGGAATATACTACAAATATAAGTAAAGCATTATCTTACTTTAGGAAATCTCAGGATTATTTTCTGTATGTGTATTTGTATATATGTATATGACCACTAAGATAAGCCACTAAGGAGCTGGACTAATGTCAAATAATAGGTATTAGATTTACACTGCCATACACAGTTGCAGTTTGCAAACATTCAACAGAATTTACACATTGCTTATAACTTCTACTATTTTGAAGTTTTTTCCCATCATATTTCCAAATAAGATAGTTTTCTCATAATATTGTATGTCAAGAATTTTCCTCATTTCTAACATTGCCAGGAAACACATCTGACTCATAGAAGAGCTTTGGTCATATATAGAGCTAAGTAAAATAAACATGTTCTCCTCAGAGCAGAAAAGCAGTGTCATGGCATTAGAAGGGCTGCTGCTTCATTTTGATTTGCTTGCACACACACAATCCAACACAAAACTAAAACATTTTTGTGGTAAAAAGATTTTTTTTTTCATTTCTTGTTGTGGAGGTCATATATTTTGCCAGGCAAGACCTTTTAATGTAAAGAATTACTGAAACTGAATAAAGCATTGTTTTATAAAATAAATTGCAAAAATAAGAAAGTAAGATCTATGTGTCAACACCTATTTTTACGGATCTATTTTATTACTGATAAGAACATCTGAAAAGATGTTCTTATCAGATAAAAACCTTTGTATTTGCATGTTTAGTTGTATTGCGAACTTCTAATGAAAACTTCTAACAAGCATATATATATAACCTTTACATTCAAAATACAGACTATTCAACAGCCTGTTTGCGAGTTGATACAAGATGTATTCACAGTAACAGATTACTTTAATTAGGAAAAAAGCCTGTATTGATTGTTACCAAATTAAAGTGAGATTTTGCCATTAGGAAAGCAAAAGTTCTGATGACTTTAAAACAACCAGACAACATGTTTCTGTCACCTCAGTGTCACCTACGTTACAACAGAAAAGCCAGTATCCAGTATACTGTGCCACTTGCTTCAATTTTAATCCAGGGAAGCTGTTGAAGTTTTAAACCAGGATTGGATAGGGCAAAACAATACTGAACTCAATGATCACAGAACAGAGATGTTTTTGGTTCGACAAAGGACAGATCAGGGAATAGAGATCCATGCAATGTTGGCAGGTTTACACTCACCTTGGAGACATAAAATTGCAGCGTGAATGTACTCAGCCCCAAAGATGGATGGCCGGGTTTTGCCAATGCCCCTGAGAGCATTTGCACAACTAAGGCTAAAGCATCAATTGTGACCATTCCTGGAGATGTCACATCCTGCCCTGATAACATTCCATTCGGACAGCAGCAATGTGCTCTAGATAGTACTTCCTTTGAAACTTCCTCACAAATTTTACATGTGCTGCACTCAGATGAGGGAACATCAAACTGACTTCCCTGCTACAAGAGCTGCAATGCTGTCTGTTGGTTCCCTGCTGAGCACAATTCAAAGCACTGGTGATCTATAAAATCTACCTGACTAGGGATCAGGCCCTCTGAAAGACCAATTATCCTATTTGAGCACACCATTGTTTTGAGATTCTGTGGAAAGGATCTTGTTGGTACTGGCACCCAGTCTTTGAAATGCCCTGCCAAGTGAAATCATGCTGGCTTCATTTTTTTGTCCTTCTGCCAGTGGGCAAAGACATATTTTCTAAGACAAGCTTTGGCATTAAAGCTAATTTGCAGCTGAAGTAGGTTCTCATCTTGATGTTCTTTCTTTTTAATTGTCTGCTTTTGATTTGAAAAGTTTTAATGTTTTAATTCTATCATTGTTGTTTTATCTGTCGTTTGTTGTTATCCACCTTCATACTTAGTTTTAATGGAAAGACTGTTCATAATTTTAATATGTAAACAAATTCTAGCTTCTAACGCACAACTTTTAACAATGCATCGGTATTCCACAGTAATAACTGTGCATAGCTATGACTCTGTATATTGACTATAGATATGTAAGCTCTGAACTGTGCCAGTTTGAAATGCTAACTTGATAGAGAACTTTTGCCAAGTTATCCAAGCAATGGATTCAACATTGCTTCCATATACTTTTTGCCCCAGCACTTGTGTAATTCACAACACATTTTTCATTCACAAAGTATAAATTAGCTATACTAGATTATCTTAAACCTCTTGGATATGTCACTCATCACGTTTCTTTCAAAACCATGATACACATTTTAACGAAGTGTGCATATATTGCTATGCTAGTGAAATTTTCTAATTTATGGTAATTTTAATAATTGCCTTTTAAATCAGCTTTAGCGTATGCAAAAATAATGTTTTCTGAATTGTTCAGATCTTGTTCATAAAATCTTTGTATTACTGTTCCCATGTCAGAAATATCTGCAAACTCTATCTTCTTTGCCACACTATTCTTTCCATTCTTTTTATTCTTGACATCAGATTTAAATGTACAGGCCACATGGAAGAAAATAACAAAAAATCCTGAATCCTGAAAAAAGGGGTGTGCTTTGCTTAATTCACACCTTGTGTAGTCAGTTAGATTACTTCAGTCCAGTTATAAAAGAACAGAAGCATTTTCACATACTTTATACTCATTAAAAGTTTTACAAATAGCCAGGACTAGTTTTAAAGAAACCATTCTAAATAAGTAATTCAAACAGTTTGGTAAAGAAAGCAGAGAAATTTATGGCTATTGCTTTAAGAGAACAAACATATGCGCAGCATTCTTACTGAGAAGCAACTGTAGTCAAAATCTATGCTGCCTGTCAGTCATGAGCAATGGGAAAATATATACATCTTTACAGTTAAAGGAAAACAAGGGGATAAAAACCTAAGCAACAATTTAATTTCTGTATACTTGCTGAATTTTTAAGGAGCAATTTCCCTTCTGATGAGCATACATGACTCTGTAGAAGGTTAATGGGAGTTTTGTGCTTGCATCCTATAGGGAATAAACACATTGCTCTAGTCAAACCCCTGTAAAATATGCCTTAACACTTACCCTCTTAAATGTTTTGCCCATAAATGTGCAGGAAAAAAACATACTGAGGGCAAGCCTAAGCCTCCAAAGGAGTAAAGTTACTGCAATAAGCCATTACTCCAATTTTGAACAGCTCATGAAAGTCAAACTTTTGATTTAAATTTCAAAAAGGAATGAAGTTGAATTCTGTCAACTCCAGTAGCTTGCAGCTTGATTAGAACAGCACTTGCAAGTTTGGAAGCATTGGAGCAGAGATGTGCCATTATTTAAAAAAAACCCACAGCATCCATACAAGTAAACTATTTTGGATGTAAGAAATGATTATTTCATAAAGATGTATTTGCACCAGTTGTGGTCAGGGTAAACACTGAAATGAACTGATTACCACCCTTAACTGCTTTCTCTAATACAGGGGCGGGTATCCTGTGGCCCATTCGCTTCATCAAACCTGTGTAGCTGACCAAGTCCAGATTGTATTAAACTTGTCAGAATACATCTGCAAGAGCAATGCTTGCTTTCTTTAGTCTTGTAAGTTTACTTTAACCTCAGAAAAAGAGAGAGAGAGAGAGAGAGAGAGAGAGAGAGAGAGAGAGAGAGAGAGAGCGCGAGCGCGCGCGCGGTATTGATGGTTTAGGTCCAGTACAGAAAACCTCTTTGTATTAGAATGCAGTAGGATAATGGAATGAATTTGGATCCTCTATGCATCAGAATGCTTTGCTTGCTTGCTTTTGTAATACTTTAAGGAATGTATTGGAAGTACTGAATTCTGTATAATTCCCCAGAATATACTAATTTTTTTTAAACTGTTATCTCAAAGGCTATTATAATGACTCGGAGTGTATTGTGGCATTTTCCAGTTGTAGTTGATACCTTTACAACCCTCAATTAGTGTAAGAGCAATTTGCAATATTTTCGGCAATGGAAGTCCCACCAAGTTTGTTTACATTTGCTAATATAGGGATAGGTATGTCTAGACCATGATTTTTTTACCAGCAAGGCCAGTGGACAGCAGAAGAAATAATTTTGAAAAGATAAAGAAGAAATGCATCTAGGTTACAGAAAAATAGAGCAGGTTGCTTACCTGTAACTGATGTTCTTCGAGTGGCCATCTGTGCAGTCACACATATGGGTTCTGCGCCTGCGCAGTGCCTTTGGCCGGAAGATTAACAGCTAACTGTTTTTGGCGGGAACTCCGCTCCCCCTCCCCCCTAGCATTATATAAGGAGCGGAGTGTCCGCCATTTTCCAGTCTTTGAAAGACTGACGTTTGTTCTTATAATAAGGTTTGTCAGTATGACAAGATAGCCAAATTCAGTAGTGGTACAACACATAGCAAAGAGATCATAGTATCGAAAGAAATAGTCGGACCACCAATGACACCAGGCGGGGTCGGAGGGTGGGTTGTGTGACTGCACAGAGGCCACTCGAAGAACATCAGTTACAGGTAAGCAACCTGCTCTTCTTCGTCGTGGCCTCTGTGCATCACACATATGGGTAGAATAACAAGCTTACCCCAAATGGAGGAGGGAGGGGTCATCAGCGAAGGACAGAAGAAAGGACAGCTCTGCCAAAAGAGCAATCCTGCCTGGCACGGACATCGAGTCTATAATGTCTGGTGAAGGTACACGGGGTAGCCCAAATGGCCGCCCTGCACCTTCTATCGGGACCCCTGATGCAAAGGCCAAAGAAGCAGCAACAGCTCTTGTAGAATGACCTCTTGGAGTAAATGGCAAGTCCAACTTAGCTAACTGATAAGACAGAACAATTGTATTCACTATCCATTTCAAAAGACATTGTGAAGTGACTGGACAGCCTCGGTCATGTTCCAAATATTTCACAAAAAGTCTATTGGAACGCCGAACAGACTCAGTCCTGGACCTATAAAAGGCTAAGCAACGACGAACTTCCAGCATATGTAGAGATCACTCTATCAGATTCGAAGGGGTCGGAAAGAATGCTGGTAAAACAATCTCCTGTTGCATGTGAAACGAAGTAGCAACTTTCAGAAGGAAAGACGGATCCAGCCGAAGAACCACTTTTTCCTTATGAAAATTTAGAAAAGGGGGGTCTACCCGAAGGGCGCAGAGTTCAGAGGATCTACGGGCTGAAGTCACTGCAACAAGGAAGGCAGTCTTCCATGAAGCAAGGCGTAGATCGATCGTCGCCATGGGTTCAAAAGGTGATCGAGTCAGTGCTTGTAAAACCACCGAAAGACTCCAGGTGGGCATTAGAGGTCTTATAGTTGGATGCAGATTACTCAAGCCTCTCAAAAATCTTTTAATCTGAGGTTGACCATGTATAGTTCCCCGGTAATGTGAAATCGCTGCTGTATAAACTCTTATGGACGAAGGTTTGAGTCCAGACTGATGCAATTCAAAGAGAAACTGAAGTATCTGTGAAACAGAAGCTGAAGGGACCAGAAACGAGTGTAAATTGGCAAAGTTAGAGAATCTCTGCCATTTTGCCGCGTACGACTTCCGAGTAGATGGTCGTAGCGCAGATTCGAGAATATACTGTAGGTCTGGGTGTAGACTCTGCTGAGCAGGAATGGCCGGGACGGTTGGTGGTGTTGATACCGATGTATCGCAGCTGGTGATCGTATCCTCCATGCAGTCAGTTTCAGCGACAGCAAGTCTGGGTGGCAGATCGTGCCCTCCCTCTGGGTAACGAGATAAGGAAGAAGAGGGAGTTGGAGAAATTCTTCTTGGGAGATGTGAAGGAGAGTTGAGAACCATGGCTGACATGGTCACCAGGGGGTGATCAGTAGCCCTGTGGCCCCTTCGTAAATGATCTTTGCCAACACTCTCATGATGATTGGGATCGGAGGGAAAGCATAAAAAGTCAAATTTGTCCAGGGGATCATGAAAGCGTCCCGGAGCGAGTCCTGACCCATCCCCGCTCTGGAACAATAGGCCGTGCATGCCCTGTTCTGCTGTGTGGCAAACAGGTCGATGTCTGGCTGGCCCCATCGGTGAAATAGCATGTCGCGAACCCGATGGTCTAGCTCCCATTCGTGTGACCGCGACATATGTCTGCTCAAGAGATCCGTATCTGTATTTTCTGTGCCCACAAGGTGAACTGCTAGAAGAGTGATACCTCTCGGTATGCACCAGTCCCAAAACTGCATGGCCAGGCGGGCTAGTTTCCGGGATCAGGTTCCCCCTTGTTTGTTTAAATAAAAGACTGTCGCCATGTTGTCCAAGGTCATCTGGATGACCTGGTGCAGAAGCACATACTCGAATGATTGAAGGGCTTTGAAAACGGCAAAAAGTTCCAGAAAATTGATATGGTTCCTGCAATCCCAGTGACTCTATATCCCCTGGGTATGTAGATCGGAGCAAATTGCTCCCCATCCCAGCAGAGATGCATCGGTGCCGAGGGTTACTGTAGGGTACTGGGGTCGAAACGGAACGCCTACAGTCAGATTGGCTGGGTCTATCCACCATAACAGGGACTGAAGAACGGAAGCTGGGAGTCGAATCCGTTTGATAGGTGGATCTGTCTGTGGTTGAAACATTCCGTTGAAGAACAGTTGAAGGGGACGTAGCCTGAGTTTAGCATGCAGAACCATAGCGATGGAAGCAGACATGTGTCCCAACAGGCTCTGAATAGACCGGGTGGGGACGGTTCTTGCTTGTCGAATCTGAGCGATGCACTGAGCAATCGCATGCCGTCCGTCCCGAGGAAGGAAGGCTCTTGCCAACTTCGAATCCAGCCGGGCTCCGATAAAGTTGATCACCTGTGTAGGGAGAAGGGAAGATTTCTGTTGATTAATACAGAGTCCAAGATCGTGCAATAGAGCACATGTAAACTCAACAGCAGACGAAAGTCCTGCTTCTGTGTCGGAGCCCAGCAACCAATCATCAAGGTACGGGTATATCCGAATTCCATGTAATCGAAGGTGTGCACAGACAGGAGCCATACACTTCGTAAATACCCATGGTGCAGTGGCTAATCCAAACGGTAGCACATTGAATTCGTAGATTTAAGAGTCCACTGCAAAACGAAGGAAACGCCTATAACTTGGATGTATTGAAATATGAAACTAGGCATCCTTCAGATCCAATGAGGCAAACCAATCCCCTCTTCCCAGCAACGGGAGAATACTTTAAAGTGTGGTCATCTGAAACTTCTTTGGTGTTATGAATCTATTGAGAGCTCTCAAGTCCAATATTGGTCTGAGACCCCCATCTTGTTTCGGAACCGTAAAGTATCTGGAATAGAACCCGTGGAATCCCTCCGATAACAACAGGCGACAAATAGCTCCTTTAGCAAGGAGTTGGTGAATCTCGTCTAACAGTACCAAGGAAGTCGGAGTATAGCGGATAGGATTCAGTGATGGCACAACATCGAATTCGATTCCATATCTGTGCTGAATGATAGATAACACCCACCCATCAGATGTGATGGACTCCCAAATGGAGAGCCGACTCTTCAGTCGATCCCCAAATGAGAGGG